>NC_036642.1:4811420-4938963 GCF_002806865.2 Cucurbita pepo subsp. pepo
TGAATGAAGATCATACTTTCGATCCCAATTCTATTTCTATTTCTCATTCTTAACATGGTATCAGAGCCAGGTTCCTTATGACATCGTTGCTATCGAGTTTTGTATTTGAAAAATTGCTGGAGCATTCTTTTGTGAGAATTGATCGTGAAGATCAACCCACACTTGATGAGCTGTCTTGGCGTGAATAATGCCTTTAGCGATATCTGCTTCAACGGAATGAGTTAACCAAGATATTATCATACTGTTGCACTGATTCCAGAGTTCGAATTCGGTTGAATTTGCATCTTGGGACGGTTCCTCAATTGTGTCATCAATGAAGCCAATTTTCTTCTTGGCAATAAGAGCATGTATAACCGATTTACTCCCGGATTGGTAATTTGCTCCATTTAATTTGATTGGAACAAGTGAATATCCTGGCTGATGAGAGTGATGAATATAGTAAGGATGTGTTAAATCAACATCCCAAATTTTGAAGCTGGATTTGGCTGATTCCGCCATAAAGGAAATTTTGATATTTAAGAACACCAAGATAGATGCTTTGATACCATGTTAAGAATGAGAAATAGAAATAGAATTGGGATCGAAATTATGATCGTGTTTACCACGTTTAAATACGAGGTTAAGAGTGAAGTTTAATTTAATTTTCATTTGAAAAAGAAAAGAAAAAAGAAAACCGTACAGCAATGATTAAAGAGGTTGGCACGGTTGCCAAGAAGTGAAGAAGAATTCCATAGGGGAGTGGCTCTTCGTTTTCCCGTCGACAATTTTGGTTCCACAATTCTGATTCTCACCTCCTTCCGATTATCATTTCACTGATTCACCACAATTACAGCGCCAATGATCACTCTGGCTTCTGCTTATTTATCATCATCCCCTTCCAATTTCTCTTCTCTCAACCTTCTTCGCCTCACCAAACCCCCTTTCACCTTCTCAACTTCACTCTCCAATCTCAAACCCTTAAATCCTTCCCACAAATCAGCTTCTAATCAGGTAAAAATTGCTCCGTCCCCTCTATTCCCCTGTTTCCGATACTCTGATTTGGATTTCGAGTGAAATAAGTTATCCACTTTGATCGCAGAAGAGGACGACCCGAAATGGGATTTGTCGGGCGGAATTAGGGAACGACGCGCCTTTCGCTATTGCGATCGGGGCTTGCATTCTTACTTCTCTTGTTCTTCCACCAGCTGGTGGTGGTTCCGATGATGATAGCGATGCCGTTATGGATTCCACTGATGCTAGGCTCGCTGTCATGGGCATCATTAGCTTTATCCCCTACTTCAACTGGCTGGTGTGCATATTTTAGATTTTCAGTTCAATTTTTTGTTTGGATGTTGATTTTTAAAGAAGTTAGTTTATCTTCTTCTTCTTCTTCTTTTGGTTGATTGGATAGAGTTGGGTTTTTGCGTGGCTTGATTCTGGGAAAAGGCGTTATGCTGTGTATGCTATCGTGTATTTGGCTCCTTATCTAAGGTGATTTTCAATTCTTGGTGTTTTCTTGTTTTTCTTCCCTTCAAACTCACTGAAATGTGAAATTTTGAATATTAATGTGTTGCTGTGTCGGTTGAACTAGTTGTTTAAATTTCCAAGAACTCAAAACAAGTAATGAGCTATGTAAAGAGAAAAATGTGCAGAATGTGGATCACATGGGTTTTCTGTCATTTGTAAGAAGTTACAAAGCCTCAGTAGTGTGCTTATCAAAATTTACTGGCGAAGAGATTATGAAAAACATTTCATTTTGTTATTGATGTGTATTTTCTACAAGAGTATTGTCTTACAAACTTGATTTGTTGGGGCGGTGTCATTGTGGTTATTAGGAGGTTTCAACCCTCAGTGGTGTGAGTATGTTAGAGCTAAATTACACCATCTGCAGGAGTGTTTGAGACTTTGGTTATGTGTAACAGCCCAAGCCCACCGCTATCTAATATTGTCCTTTTTGGGCTTTCCCTTCAAGATTTTTAGAACGTATCTGTTAGGGAGAGGTTTTCAAACGTTTATAAAGAATGTTTCGTTCTCCTCCCAAACCGATGTGGGTTCTCATAGAATGAACGTCGTTCATTATTTAAGTAGCATACACAGGCACCATTATGTTATTCTCACCATAATTTTGCATCTCGTTATCAGGTCAAATTTATCGTTGTCACCCGATGAGAGTTGGCTTCCCATTGTCAGTATACTTATCTGCATAGCTCACATTCAGGTATCTTCACTAGTTTCTTCCTTGTCCTTCGAACTATTCACCAGAAGTTTTGCAAAATTCTGGCCATGACATGAACGCCAATGCAAACAGCATACTCTCATATTGAAATGTTGTACCATTAGCTTGTTTCTTGTATCACAACTTTGGATTTACTTGTAGGTTGAAGCAAGCATTAAAAATGGAGATATTCAACCCTTCCAAATATTCGGTAAGGCGTCCAATCAAATTTCTCGGACGAAGATAGGGAGAGGCCATTTGAAGGGGTCCCAAGGACCAACCAAAAAGGTAAACTCTATATTACATAGACAAAGGCAATATATATGTGTGTTGTAATCTGAGTCTAATATGAGCCGTCTTACCTTATATTGAAGAGTGGCAAGAAAAGGGATATGAAGCTTCCATCTGCTGAAGAACAATTGAGAGATGAGATTAGAGGATGGGGAGATTATAAAGAGACATTAGATCATGAACAATCCAATGAAGAATGGGATGACGAACAGAGGAGAAAACGTTAGGACATAGTTCTTTCTTGAAGTTGAATGATACAGAATGATAGTTCTTTCTTGAAGTTGAATGATACAGAATGATAGTTCTAAACATGTTTATTACACACAGAATGAAGTCACTTGCAACCATTTCCATGGAGCTTACATATTCTTACAACTGCTGCAATTGTTCTGCAAAGCTTAGCCTTCTGTTCTTATTCTTACTTGGTTTACTCTTCTTTTGCCAGATAACAAGTTTGATATTGAAATTTCTGTAGCAAACATCACAAGGAACTAATACAGGATTGAGTATGGTAGTTTAATATTCTTATCAGAAACGTCAAATTTCTGCAATGTCATATAAGGAGTATAGATTCGTGGTAGATGCTGTCGATTTAGGTATAGCTTAATTGATTAGGTCATCGTCTCTTGTTGGTTTTAGATTCAAATTCTCTCGCGTTTTATGCCATTTTTAAAAGGTTAGATAGTTTAAAATGGATGATATTAAATTTATGTCTTAATAATAGGCGTTATTTTTTAAAAAAAAAGGTATATTGATGTTATTTTATAAAGAAAACAGCATATAAATGATATACAAGAGCAAACAAGAAATTGTGTAAAAATATAAAAAACAGCGTGTGAAAATTTAAAAGAAAAAAAAAATAGGGAAGATGAACCAGAGCACAACAACATTGGGCTCAACCATTTGGATTATCGAAGCCCACGGTAGAATCCAGACCCACTGCCAGAATTAAGCAACAATTTATACAAGGGAGCTGAAAAGACCAGACTTTAATGTTAGGATTCGAAGGCAATGGTCATTCTTGGTAGAGGTTTAGGGTTTAACCACAAGCAATTCTTCTCCTTCCCCAAGTTTTTCTTTCTCCGTCCTTTCATGGCTACTTCTCCTGTCGCTTCCTATTCCACTGGTTCCCCTGGTGGCGCCGATTCGGTGAAGCGAGTAGGGACTCACCATGGTAGCTTCCATTGCGATGAGGCGCTTGGCTGCTTCATGATTCGCTTGACGCAGAAGTTCTCTAATGCTCAGATTGTTCGAACCCGTGATCCCCAGGTTCGCGTTTTCTATTCCCTGTCTTGTCGAATGAAGATGAAAATTGACTTGTAGTTGGGTTATAGACTGCTGGGTTTTGCTGAGTAGTTGTAGAAATTTCCTAGAATTTTAATGAGTTTTTTCTTTCTTATCAGTAATGTAAATCTGGGTTTTCCTTTTTGCAAAGTTTCAAGAGAACCGAGTATTTTCAACAAGGTCTTGTTCGTTTTGTGATGTTTCCTTTTCATTTGTTTGCTTGGTAGTTTATGGACTAGATTTTGGCCTAGGCATGAAACTGTCGTCTCTGATTTGAATTGGTTGCTAGGTATTAGAAGGTCTTGATGCAGTTCTTGATGTTGGGGGCGTGTATGATCCAAGTCATGATCGTTATGACCATCATCAAAAGGGGTTTGAAGAGGTTTTTGGCCATGGTTTCAACACTAAGCTCAGCAGCGCTGGTCTTGTTTATAAGGTAGGTAGTCGCCTTTCCAAGACCATCTTTAAAATTTGACAAGTGATTATATATCCAAGTTCTTACTTGTTCTTCGTTAAACAGTGTTATCAGATTTTCTTTTCATGAGTAACCTTTATCATGCTGCTTACAAAGAATTTAGTAGTTACGATTGTTATTGTTGTTGTTGTTCTGCTCCAGCATTTTGGGAAGGAGATTATTGCAAAGGAGCTTCAAGTTGATGAAGGCCACCCAGATGTGCAAAGGCTATTTTTGGCTGTATACAAAAGTTTCATGGAGGTGTGAATTCAATTTTTTGATTAATCCTTTTTATCTTGTTTCCATTGTTAACTATCATGAAAGGTTTAATCTCAAGAATTTTCTGCACGGGGTTGACTAACATTCTTGTATATTTATGTCTGTTTATCTTTTGACATTCGTGCTTATTTTTTCAGGGCATCGATGCTATAGATAACGGTATCAATCAGTATGATACAGACCAGCCACCAAAATATGTGAATAACACACACCTATCTTCAAGGGTGGGGAGATTGAATCTGGACTGGATTGATCCCGATCAATCATCCGAGAATGAGAATAAAGCCTTTGAGAAAGCAATGGCTCTGGCTGGCAGTGAGTTCTTAGATGTGAGGTTTCTTGAGTGTCTATGGATACAAAATAATCTCTTAAAATCCTGAACCCAACCATATTTCCTTAGCTTGTTTACTTGGTTGAGTTGCTTCCTGATCCTTGCTTAATTTCAGAGTGTTCGGTTTCATGCCAAATCATGGCTACCAGCAAGGTCGATCGTGATGAGATGCCTTGGAGCAAGACATGATATCGACCCTAGTGGAGAAATAATGGTTTTGACAACATTTTGCCCTGTAAGTACTCATTTGTTTATCGTTTAACTCTGGTTTTCTTCATCCACTGAGTTGTATATGTTCTATATCAATAACGATTACGTATTTTCGTTTAACAATAGTGGAAACTTCATCTATTTGAGCTCGAGACGGAGTTGAAGAACGACAATTTGATCAAATATGTGCTCTATCAGGTATATGTAACTTCCAACAATTTAAACCAACACAGCTATCAGAAATGTTTTGTTATTTTCCATTTTAATGCGTTGTGATTTTCAGGACGATCGAAGCAAACAGTGGCGAGTGCAGGCAGTGGCAATAGCTCCTGACAGATTCGAGAGTCGCAAGCCTCTGCCTGCCCAATGGCGAGGTTTAAGGGACGAGGAACTCTCAAAAGAGTCGGGGATCCCCGGTTGCGTGTTTGTTCATATGAGTGGCTTTATAGGTGGAAATCAAACTTACGAAGGGGCCCTTGCCATGGCGAAGCAAGCATTGAAGCTGTAGATACTCGGCATCTTTTTATATATTTACTCGGCTCGTAGCACCGATCAGAGAATCGTGCGTTAACGAGAGTTTGAGGCTTACTGTTCTATGACTTTCTGAGCCCTTCAATTCTTTCAATTTGAAACATTTGCTGCTGTAACGAATTGGGATATTTCTATCTGGTTTTTTCTTATTTGTTTTGAAGTTTTTTACAACCTTCTGCAACTCAAGTCTGAAATAATGTCATGCGTCCATATAATTACACTAAAATTCAGTGCATGAGAAATCAATAGCCAATAATTTCATGTACAAACTACAGAGAAATGCTTATAACACAAAAAATGCTTCAGGTAAAGAGCGGGCATCCTTCCACAGAAACTCCAGGGGCAGTCGGGCACTGTGCGAGCGGACAACCATCGAGGTCATTCCCCCACCAGTTGAGGCTGATCTCATGCTGCCCTAATGAGAAGTACAACAGCACCCCCATGAAAGCAAGACCAGCATCCAAAGCTCCTGAGAGAATGTAGTTATGCCTTCGCCACCATTCTGGCTTATATCTGTACACAACAAACCCAGAAAGAAACCCCATAATGATCCAAGTGATGTAGTTTACAGCGGTGGCTGGAGGCATATAGGCAGTGGCACCAATCAGCACAGGCATATTGACAAGTTTGATCCACTCATGCTGTGGAAATGCCTTGACAGCCAACCATACAAAAACAGGAGCAATTGCACCCACAAGAAAGAACCAATTTACTGATGAATAATGTCCAAGGTCCCCGAAAATTCGACGCGGACCGATCAACCCCCATATCACCGAGGCATCGTAGAACACCCTGTCCGACGGGCAAGTCCAGAAGGATTGAGATGAGCTACAAATTTCAGGGATGGTTTCCAAGAGCCACCAGGCGGTGCCCAAGTACACAACGCTAGCAACTAATGTTCCAACAACCTAAACACTCAAAAACAACAAGATTTAGTAAGTGCTTGTATCATTTGTGATGAAGAAAGTAAAAGAAAATGACCTGAGTCATGAACATGGTTCTTGGTGGGATCTTCATGTAATGGCCAAGCTTGAAATCTTGTAGAAAGGTAATGGCTTGAGTCATGCTAATGTATCCATACACTTTGAAACACATGTTAGCGACGGGATATCCCGGGTAGATATATCCGATAATGTACTCGGTGATTATGTTCAAGCCCGGAGTTTGGTTGGTGATGGCAGTGATGATTCCTATAGGGAGAGTGAAGAAAATGGCAATGCCACAGGCAAGTAGAACTCCCCACCATGGCAACTGAAGTTGGTCGTTGTAGTATTCGCATGCGAAAATGGTGAGCGCGATATTCGCCACAAGAATTAACACGAACCACTGTTCAGGAACTTGTTTGTACTTGCTCATCATCTTTGTATGTATGTCCATCGTCTTCTCTTGAAAGCTCGACTTGCTTTGCTGCCATATTTCCCTAGAGATGTCACATTAGCTAGCGAGTAAGTAGAATCACAAAACATGGAAGTTTAGAGACTAAATGTATCGGACAATACCTTCCATGGAAGAGAGCAACATGAACAATGGTAGCAGAAAGAGCAGCAAAGCCAACACCATAAGTTAGAGCAAAGAAAGTACTAATATAAAGCTCCCCTTGTCTGGTATAAGCAGCAGGATCAAGGTGAAAATTGGAGTCAACAATGGTGGAAATGTCATACTTCTGGCCTTTCCCAGTAAACAATCCATCAGAAAAAATGGGAAATGTTGTGGCCTTGTAAAGGTTGAACCAGTAGTAGCAGATTGGGGTCAAGATGTACATGATGAACACAAAGCCGACTGCAACATTGGCAGTGGCAAACCATGGGCTGGCAAGTGGGCTGCCCAAGTAGGAGGAGATGGTGGACCAGTCGAGTCCAATGGAGCCGAGGCCCAGCCCATAAAGGCCCGAACCAATCTGTTGGGCTAGAATGGAAGTGGGGAAGACCCAGCAGACCCATGAGAGAGAGGTGAGCATTTGGAAGAGGTAGCCTGGGAAGACGTAATAGGCGAAGCTGCAAATGAAAGCAACCACAAAGAATTGGGTTCGGGTTAAGCCTCCCTTGGTTCGTTCTTCTTTCTCGTGCAGAGCCCTGTGGATCAAATCAATTTCAAAAACTAAACTCAAAAGTATTATGTCAACTTAGCCATCAAAATTTGAAGATTTTTAATTTTATTTTCTATTCATAATTGTTCTCGTGATTTGTTTTACCGCTAGTAGATAGTGTCCTCTTTGAACTTTCCCTCTCGGGGTTCCCCTCAACACTTTAAAAACGCGTCTGATACGGAAAAGTTTCCACAAACTTATAAATAGTGTTTTGTTCATAATACTAATTTTTTAAAACAAAATAACTCCCGCTAATCAATTTTATGAATCTATATTTAAATATTTTAAAAAGATAAAAGAAAAAAAAAATTAATTAATTGAAACCAAATTTGAATTCAATAATTATACCAACATTTTTAAAAAAATAAAAAGTAAATATGAATCACAAAAATTTAGAAATAAGCTACAATTTTCCTATACGTTTATTCTAGATTATAACAATTTTAATGAATGGTTTTAAAATAAAAAGATAAAAATGTGGATGATTAGACTAAAATAATTGAAAGGACAGGAATAATGAATGGTTTTATTTATTATTATTTAATAAATTGGAATAAAACAAAATAGGTGTGTAATTTGATTGGTCGGCCACTCCATGTTCTTACGCCGTTTTGGAATCCTTCATTAACGTCTTATTCCATTTCATCCCCATCTAACCTAAACATAACGTACAAGTCTCTACTGCCCCTTTTGGTGTTTTTCACTTCACTCCCTTACCTTTTTTTTTTTTTTTTTTTTTTTTTTTTTTTTTTTTTNATTTGATACTAAATGTACTTTAAATAAAATTTAAAATCAATCCATCTATACGAGCCTTACTCTTTTAAAACCGTATACTAAGAATATTTTATTCACTTCTCAAACCGACGTGGGATCTCACAATTTACCCCCCTTAGAGGCAGCGTTCTTGTTGACACACCACTCGATATTTGACTCCGATACTATTAGTAATAGCCCAAACCTACCCGCTAGCAAATATTATCTTTTTGAACTATGATAAGATCTCACATTGGTTGGAAAGAGGAATGAAATATTCTTATAAGAGGGGGAAACCCCTCTCTAATTATTAGATTATTACATATCTAAGATTTTAAAAAAAATAGTATTATTAAATTTGGGCAAAAATCAATAATAAAACATGTGTTTGACAGGGTAGCTAAAAGTTTATAAAGTTTTAAACTTTATAAACTAATGCCGACAAAAACAGCAAAAGAACCGAGTTTTGAAATTAAAATATCTAATTGAATTTCTAGAAATTTAAATGAACAAAAAAAAAATTCTCTGAAAATTCTCCAATTGGCCCATGAAAAGAGCATAATTGAAAAATGTAAAAAGTGTGAGGGTCTATCTGCAACTTTTTGGATAACAGGGGGCTAAATTGAAAAAAAAAAGAGAGAAAAAAAAAAAAGATTCTAGTAATTCCATACCTGAACAGAGAAACCTGAACCAAATTCGCCGGCCACCACATCGCCGCCGGCTCCACCAGATACTTTCTGAATATCCCCGCCCATCCAAATCCCAACACCTAATCTTATACCATTTCAATCAATTTCGTATTTCAACGCACAAATTCACACAAACAAAACAGGGGAAATCGAATAAAAAAAACGAAAAATCTGACCCACCTGAGTCGTAACGACGACAATGAGAGAAACGAGGAAGCTCATATGTTGCCTGTAGAAGGTTTTGACCACCGTGACGACGTGAATCGCGTACACGGAGCCGGCGCCGGAGTTGGCGAAGATCGTGATGAGAACGTGCTCCTTGACATTAAAAGGGCCAGGGTTAAGCGAAAACTCCCAGCGACTTCCTTTGAAGAAGATCCGATCCGTGAGTGTGGAAGCCATAAGACGGCCGAGAGGAACGACGGCGATCTGCGCGGAAATGGCAGTGATGGAGAGAGGCTCTTTGCGGTACCAGAAGAACTGGTTGAGAAAAGAGAGGAGAACGCAGGAGAGAGTTCCGAGGAACCACATTCGGAAGGTGAGAACCGGTAGAGAAGGGTCGTCGGTGGTCGGAACCGTGAGAGCCACCTGAGGAATGGGCGAGTTTTCTTCCGGCGGCGGAGATGTGGATGAAGAAGAAGGTCGTTCATGGCTCCTGCTGGGAACTGAAATGAGAAAAACGATGAGA
Organism: Cucurbita pepo subsp. pepo; assembly: GCF_002806865.2. Taxonomy (NCBI): domain Eukaryota; kingdom Viridiplantae; phylum Streptophyta; class Magnoliopsida; order Cucurbitales; family Cucurbitaceae; genus Cucurbita; species Cucurbita pepo. Next base: position 4,821,211 of record NC_036642.1, read on the forward strand.
AATGGAAAAATGAAAAGAGAAATTGGGGGTTTTGTGGTTCCTTACTGAGAGGAGATGTAATTTGATCCGTTGAATCTTCCATTATTGTGTGTTGTGTGTGTTTCTGTGTTTCTGATTTATTGTTATAAGTAAAATGAATTTCTAAAATTGCAAATGGAATTATTAGATAAGAGTTATTATTGTAGTTGTTGTCTTTGTTGGCCATTATTCACACACGTTCTTCTTTTCTTTTCTCTTGCCTTCTTTAATAACAATTATTATTATTATTATTATTATTATTATTATTATTATTATTATTATTATTATTCAACTAGATGGTTAATTAATTTGATACGGTTCAAGCATATGATTCAAAATTTGGCGTATGTATATAGATGTAAGTATTAGATAATTTCATGTGTAATATTATTTTCTGAGATTGGATGCTTGATGTGTTATGAGAACATTTTATATCATTAATATTTTATGTGTTGTATTGTATTTATGAATTAATAATTATATGGGGCACATTATAAATTATTCTATTCGTCACCGCATGTTAATATAACCTTACATTTACGTGAGAGTCATTTAAAAAATAGGGTGAGTACTAAAGGCATTCACTTGTGGCCAAATATGCATATCATTGTATATAGTTCCCGAGTCAAAATTAGGGACCTTGGTGGTGATTACATGAAACAATTGTAAGATCCCATTGAACACTGGAACATTTGTCACTGGTGACTAAAAAGACCGAGGCGAGGCGAGCCGAACAAGCTAGTTTTCAAGAGCATGCTACACGTTGAGTAAAAGAAAAACCCCATTGAACACTGGAACAAAATGATAATATTAATACATAAATTGAATTCTTGACTTGCAAGGTAAGTTACAAGGATATAACTGAATGTTGGAAAAAAGAAACAGCTGAAAGCAAAATTATAAGAATAGTTTTTTCATATGGAAGAAATTGCAGAAAGAACTCATGGGAATGAGTAAGAATAATACATGGAAAATAGTTTGCACTATGAGAAGAATAATGTGACAATGAATGAATGTGTCTAAACTATGAAATGAATTGGTATATATATATATATATATATATATATATATATATATATATATATATATAAGTTAAACATGGCTGAGCCCAGAGTGAGAAGATGTTGGGAGTTAGGACTTGGTTGGATGGATGGATAGACTGCTAAAATATAAGCTCAGTAGTAAAATAAGAACATGACCATCATCCATCTTGCCAGAGTTGCCAAAAAATGAAGAAGAAGAAGAAGATGAAGAAGAAGAAGAAGATGAAGAAAACAAACTTGTAAATCCAGAGGGCTTCATTCAAATAGCAGCACCTTTCTTCTTTGACATCCACCTCTTCTTGGCACTTTCAATAGCTTCCTCTCTCATTCTCGACAGTTCACAAAGGCACTGGTGGTACTGCATGTCAATGGCATCAATCTCCATCTTCAGTTCATCATGCTGGTCTCTTTCTTCCACAGAAAAATTGGAGAAGTTAGACAAGCTCAATTCTTTCGACATTCCTGAGCAGGAGGAGATTAGGGACGGTTTGGCAAAATCGAACATAGTCGAAACAGATCCAACAGCATCTAAATCGCTGGTTCCCCTGCCGCTGCTTATAAAAGCTTTGTCGCATTCTGGGTGGCTGAAGTCACCACACTCTGATCCTCCTTTTCCCAGGCTGTAATCTGAGATGGTTGAGTGGTTGTAGTCCAGAGATGCACATGAGATGATTGTCTGCTGGTTTTCTTGATGTTCAACCTCCGCCAATTCTGTCAGAGTTTTCCTACCGGCACCCACCAAGGGAGAAGAGAGTACCATCTCAGAGAAGAGAGGAGGACTGAAGGCCTTGTCCTCTTCAGTTTCAGAAGAACTATGTTCAGTAATTAGTCCGTCACAAAAATTTGTACATTGTTGCCAACTGGGAACAAACTTGGCAATTAATTCATCTATCAGTTGTGCTATGATGGTAGCATCTTCATTTGACAGTTCAAGTTGTTCAACCATCTCCAAAGCAATAGCCAACGCAGTATCGGAATCGAGAAAGAATGCAAAATGGATATTCTTAGATTGACCTAAAATAAATGTTCAAGTTACCATCATGTGTATCAAAGAACTTTTAGTAGATTACAGATGAGTTGACCGAAAAAGTTACCAGATAGTTCGGCAATGCGCAAATGGAGCGAAATTGAATTATGATCAGTCATGTCCCCTTTCAGTGTCAATTCATTGTTCTCAGTGAGCGTCTTGAGTTCCTGAGTTGAAAAGTGAGAAATTTCATTATTGCTTTCGATAGATGAGGCCACTGAGCCTGAGAGTTTGCTGCAATTGTGATCCATGTCCATTGGATTAGTATCCAGCAGAGGAGGATTTACTGATTCGAACTGAGCATTCAATAACATTGAACGTTCAGAACTATGATCCTTGCGATTTTCAGTTGCAAGGAATGGATCTTTCAAGAGTTCACTTGCAGGTAGTCTCATGGATGCTGGAACCAGACACTTCTCTATGAACTGCTTAACTTGAGGATCCAACACTTTTTCAAGGGAAGCAGGCATTACACCCTGGAAGAAACAAGAAAATGATTCCATAACTTCAAATTTGATGGAAACATTTAGTGGACATAATCTGATAAGAGGTAAATCATGTTCTACTTACAGAAGTAACCTTCTTGAATATTTGGGCAGAATTTTTGCACTCATTATATGGGTATTCACAAGTAACAATTTCCAACATGCACATGCCAAAAGAATAGATATCAACCAGTTCATTGTAGTCCTCATCATAGAGCTCTGGAGCCATGAACTCTGGAGTGCCTAGATAATAATCATCAAATATTAGTTGAAGTTCGTTCTGCTTCAATCTAGAAATCGAGCAAGAAAATGAAAATTACCAATTACACTTCGGGCAGTCGGCTGCTGCAAGACGATTGCCAATCCGAGATCTCCAATTTTAACTTCTCCAGTATTTCCATTGACAAATATATTATCACATTTCAAATCCCTGTGAATAATTGGAGGATCGTGACCGTGCAAATACGTTAAACCCCGCAGTATCTTCCTTGCCCAGTTCTTGAAAGCCTTCAAGTCCACTTTCCTGTGCTTCTTTCGATATCTGAATTCCGAAGTATACCATAAGTGAACAAATAACTCATTGAATGCAGTAAAATGATAATAAGAAACGAATAACCGAAACAAAACGAAGACTCTTTGGTGGTTCTTACTGCCTCAAACTCCCAGAAGTGAACAATTCTGTAATCATGTTGATAGTCTTAGTGTTATCATCAACCCAGTAACTATAGAACTTGATAATATTCTCATGTTTCAGTGACTTCAGCAAATGAACCTCAGAATACAATCTTTGAAGTTGTTCAGGTGACTGCAAAACATCTTCAATGTCCACTTGGCTCCAAGCAACTTCGATTCCACCAGCTTTATCGAAAGCTTTGAATCTGATGACAACAAAAACAGATCTCAAGTCAAATAATATACCCTTTCTTGATCCAACAATATTCAACCTAANAAAAAAAAAGAAAAGAAAAAGAAAAAAAGTAATAAAAGAACTGAGATTGATAGACAGCAGAAGCATACACTGTCTTGAATGCCCCTTTACCCAAGATCTCATCGTACTGAAAAATATATATATGAAAAACGAGGATTAAATCATACGCCAAATAGAATAAGAACATCTCAACTATGAAGCAAAACGGAAAGAAAAAACTTAAAACATTAGTAGTCGATCGTTAAACCAAAATAATAAGAAGTTTGGTGGTTATGCCCAAAATTTCTCCTCCTCCCCTCACAAAATCAGCAGTGAATCCCAAAATTAAGATCACTCAAATCAGATTTCAAAATAGAGTAATTAAACACCTGGATAAAATGTAAATCAATCGCTAGGGTAATTAGCTGAAGAACAAGAAGCGGTAGATACGAATCAAAACATCCAAAATCGAAGAAGAAATAGAAAAGAAATACCCGTATATATCGTCCAGTTGGATCCTTCTCTAAAATATTAAGATCATCAGCCTCAGAATTCCCAGACATGAAATCCGAACCACAACTCATCGCAACGCAGAAAGACGAAGAAATAGAAACAAAAATCGCGAAAAAAGAAAAAAGAGATAAAAAAAAAAAAAAATCCTCTGCTCAAAGAGCAAACGGTCAGATAACGACGATCAAACGAGAAAGGTATTCAGAAAAGGCCTCGGAAGCCACATCAAATGCAGATTGAAAGTGAAATTGGCGACCCATGAACAATTCCATAGCGGATTGAAATTCGTAAGAATAAATTGGATGAACGAAATTCTGACGCATGATGATCAAGGGAAAAACAGGGTCGGCCATATAAACATCACCATAACTAAACTATTTTTGCTGGATCAAATTGAAAACCTAAATTGGATTGCAGAGTAAAAAATAGGGTATTGATAAGATTAGTTGAATTGTTGAAATCTTAAATCTGTTATATCCGATTAAAAATGAAATGCTCAATTTAGGCTGTCAACGTCCTTCAGTGGAAATGAAACCCTGAATTTAGTTCTTTTTATGGTCTATTTTGGCGCTTTGATTATTTATAGAAATCTTATTTTATTTTATTTTTCTTCTTTTTATATTTATCTATTTGGTTTTTTCATTTACTATTTTGGATCACAATTTATGTATTATAGTTTTATACATTTTAATATAAAGAAAATCATAATATTTACAAAAATGATTGTGTATTATAGTTTAAAGATTAAATGTTTTTATGAATTTGAAAATATATAAATTAAATTATTAAATTTAAAATGTTGAGACTAAAAGTGATTTTAATCTTAATATTTAAATATTTGTAGGATGGTTTATTTTATTTAATTATGCACGTGTTATTGTTGGGTCAAACATGAGATTTTTTAATTTAAAAAAAGATTGTTTGTTCAAACGTGGGATTTTTTTTTATTAAAAAAAGAAAAGTTAGATTTGTCTTTGAATTAAAGTTTGAATAAAAAAAGGATTAGTTTAAGAATTTGTTTGGGATGGCTTGACAATAAAAGATTAGTACGATATAGCTGATATATATATATATATATTTTTAATTTAATTGAGAATTTAGTACTTTTTTAATTTAATTTTGTATCGTTATTTTAAGTGAAAATGTTACCTATATTATTTAATTTTAAATTACTAATCGGCATCCAAAAAAATTATATATATATATTGAATGGAGATTAAAAATTTTAGAAAAAAAACGTTTTAATCTCTAGAAGCATATAGCCATTATAAGAAAAGTTTCACATTAATTTTGATGGAAGATGAATTATATTTTTCATTAAGATACCGGAAATATTAGAAATATATTGATAACCGACAACATCTACTAGCAGTGGGTTTGTGCGGTTACAAATTAAAGCTTTTGAAGTCGGTTAGATGCAACCATCCCAACAAGATACCGTACCGAGAATGATCCTCCACAACTGCAAGACCAAGGTTTGTTAAGCCGTTAATAACGCTCTAGTCGAAGGGTAGCGGTTCCATCCACCAGACATCGATTCTTGTTTACTTAGAATTCAAGGACACAGTTGTACAAACCTATAGAACAAATTAATAGTATAAGAGCTGGACACCGAGGATGTTGGGCCCCTAATGGGAGTGGATTGTGAGATCTCATATCCGAACATTCCTTATAAAGGGGAAGTTCGAGAATGTTGGACCTCCAAGGGGGGAGGATTGTGAGATACTACATCAGTTGGAGAGGGGAACAAAGCATTCCTTAAAAGGGGAAGTCGAGGAACGTTGAACTCCCAAGGGATGGGATAGATTGTGAGATGCGTTTTAGAACTTTGAGGGCTAGCCTAAAAGAAAAAGTTCAAAGAGGACCAACCGTTGGTCAAATAAGATCTAACCATGAAACACTTTCAATCAATCCCCTACCATAGTTCGTCTCAATTGTTAGTATAGTGATAACTTGTTGCCTCTATATCTAGTTTCTTTACAGACCCTCTCAACACTAAGAAGTTCATTTGAAGAACAGCAGATTGAATCAATTAGGCAATTTTAGGCAATTAAGGGTTAGATTACGATTTATTTCTCTTAAAGAGTACCAAAAGCAAACATTATGAACAACAGATATCAAACCATTATTCGAACCTCCATCCACCATTATAATTTATACTGAATATGCATCTACTATAAACCTCAAACATTAATACTGTCACTGAAAAAACAAACTCTAAATCTTGTTCTCACACGTTTCATCTTCAACTACATTCGACCATTCTACTACTAGTTGGAGCTTTCACGAAGTTAGCTCCACAAAAAGACTGGCCTGAGGATGCAATCCAGCTTCTTTCAAGGACATCGAGAGCTTCTCGGTGCCATAAACAACTCGAGGGAAGTTCGAGACCAGATTATAACTATCAATGTCCAGACAACCCAAGGAGTCGACAAAGTCGTAGAGAGTTTTGATCGAAGCGGTACTGTGAAATCTCCTTTCCTTGCGTTCTCCAGTAGGGAACCGCACCAATACCTGGTAAATTGAAATTTTCATGAAGATTGATTAGGTTCTTTCGTCATCGGCGAAGATCAAACGAGGCGTCTTTACAAATATCCTAATAGGTAGCCCCTCTTTACTTTCTTGTTACTAAAAAAAAGAGGACAACCATCCTGCTGGTTGCTTTAGAAAGATGGCAGTAAAATATCATTCGATGATGAAAATAAGTTGAAAATATAGAACATTACTTGTGTAACATTAGGCCCTTTTTCGGGTTCAGCGCCAAGTGACATTGCTTTCTCTTGGCGCATTCTAGCTAAAGCAGCCTCTCTTTCTGCTGCTTCACGAACAGCTCTCTCACGAGCCTCTTCTTCCTCTTTCCTTTTTCTCTCAGCTTCAGCGGCTTCCCTTTCCAGACGCTCTTGCTCCTCTCTTCTTTGTCGTTCCCTGGCCTAATAAAACCGTAACAAGACATTAGATGATTAACATAAAACTTGACAAGACAAAGTGAAAACTCCAGTTAGGAACACGGTTGGAAGGACGAGAAGATTATGAAATTCAGACCGACAAGAAAGCAAAGTCAGAACGTAGCATACTTGATCTGCTTCAAGTGCTGCTCGGTAAGCAGCATCTTGTTCCTCCCTCAATCGCATGTTATTTCTTCTTTCTTCTGCATCAAGCCTTGCAGAAACCAGAACAGGAGAACTTTCTTCCAGAACTCTTTGTAGAATCACTAGCATTTCTTCAGCAGTTTTAGGTCCTTCAACCTGCATACGAGAGAAAAATAAGGCAATAAAGAGAGAGGAAGTCTGATGTTCAAATAAAAATGATATGCAAGGTCTGTGAAAACATCTTATCAAATCGAAGGTTTCAATGCCTTTTAAAGAATCTATGTTCCGCAAATACAGAAGCTCTAAAACGTGAGGACCAGATATGCTAAATGAAATCCTCATTGCCCATCGAACTAGGAAGAATTGAAGTTATCAAACTAACATCTCCTTTCCAAGTTTACCACTAATGAACTCCCTGACGGAGAAGATACGATTAAAAAGTACACTTCTTAAATTGAAAAGGATCGAGATTGCCCTCTAAAAACCTACAACATCACCATTTCTAGTGAAAATTCCAGTAAATGCATGAGATATTTATGCACGAGTTCATGTTTCAACAAAGAAACTTTAAACTCCATTCCAAATAAGAATTTCAGTCTTCATGGAAATGATGCAATTCTCATGCATTGAAATAAAATATGGTCTTGAGTTTCCACATCTCTTAGACAAAACATGCAGCAGTTTGGTCTAATGGCCATACTTGAGCACCTTGCTTGTATTCTCCGTATGATATTGAGTTCCCCAAAGTAGAATCTAGATCAGAAATTTGACATTGGAATTTTTGTATTTCATAAAACAAACACAAGTTTCTTATTATGAACCGAAGACGAGCCTAAGAGTTCGTTGGAGGTAGATTTAAACCAAGGTACCCGATTTCTCAACCCTCTAAACTTGTTTGTAATCCACTATCTATGGGGTCCTATTGCTACCTGATATTCTTCTTTTGGTAAACTAACCATCAATTTTCCCATGAGTGCTAGCTACTATTTGCGTAAATCACTAGTTAGTTTCACATAGAAACTTCCAAAGCCATTTGTTCAGTCTTTGCCTTATGTTACCAACAACAATACCGCCTCTTTCCAAGGGTTGAAAGATGATATTCCAGTTCACCAGCTGAAACAACCTTCTTTCTTTATTGCCTTCGCACAAAAAAAGTCCCACTCTCTCTAAAAACAGATCCACTTTTCTAGGATATGAAAGATAGATGTAAAGTATGTGAGTATGCTTAGATAACACTGATTGCCATAAGTTGAGCCTACCCCCTTCTAATAGGCAAAAGTCTTTCCACGCTACCCCTACTACCCTCTACAAACAGTTCAACCCTTCAATACTAAGATTCCAAAAGTCTTTTCATTGTTAGAGCTTCGATCGAAGCACATTTCCACATAAGACATAAGAAATCCATTAATGTTTTGTTTGGCGTCTGCATTTGGTAAGAAATAATGCCAAATTCCATAAATTTAAAAGGTAGAAATGTTTTATAATTCCTATTTGCATTTGAAACTAAATTGATTTGAGATCATATTAATTAAAATTTCTTCTTTCGATGCTCCTGAGAAATGAAAAGAAAACATAATATTTTATTGTTATGCCCTTCACTGAAATTGATGGTGATTTGTTCTGTACAGCCACAGAGAAGAAAATCAAAAGAAGCAACTTTTTTTTTTTTTTGTCCATTTCTTCTTCAAACAATGTATGAAAACATAAAACTAAAAAGTTATATATATATATATATATATATATATATATAGATATAGGGGAAAAGATCGAGTTAATATAAAAGGAACAAAAGAACATATTATTCTTATTAAAATTGATAAATAAAAAGGATAAAAACAATTACTATGCCTTCTCACGTAGTTTGGGGTACCAAAAATTATCAAATTTGACACCCTCATGCTAGCACCTCCTTTCCAAGCTGTACTACAATCTCTCCATTTTATCTTCTTCCCCTATATTCAAGAAATAAAAATCACTCTACCTGAAAGATCCACCCAATGAGATTGCCTCCTTCAAACAACGGTAAGTTAAAATTTACCCCTTAGATCCGAGGCTTTCTTGATTACTCAAAAATAACTCACTAGTTTTGTCAACTTCTCCATCGTCAAATACAATATGGATAATTTCTCTCCCTTGCATTCTCACCCAATGCCCCCTTGCCTAGATTCGGAATTCGTCTTTCCTAAGTGAGTTTCTCAATCCCTACCAACAATGCTTCCAAGCTAAAGTTGGTTGTTGGAATTTTTTGGACATAAATTTGCATGTATTGCAAATCCTCGAGCAGAAATCCAACCTAGATTCTACTCCAAATCTACTTCATTTTTTTACTTCATAGTTTATATAAGCTATAAGTATGGTTGTTAAGCAGATATTTGGAACTTTCGAGAGATCTGGTCTCTCCAGAAACTCATCAAATTATCTGTTGTCTTTTCCCTCTCAGGCTCTCACTTTCTTTGTTACAACTCTTGATTACCTAACTAGCTAACCCACGCTGCCTTTGAACAAGGACCACAACTTTCACTTCTCTAGTCTCCAGTCCATGCCTCTCTAACAGCAATAACTCTTAAATTTAGTAATCTTTGTTCAGAAATTGCCACAGAGAAAATCATACTCTTAAGCCAGGCATTGAAAATTTCATAGAATTCCATCCCATCTTGATGCGTCTTTACTTCCAAAATTAGGTCCCAATCCTGTCCCTTTGTCCTTGGTTTACAACTTTTAAAACAAAGGCAAGAGTTCACCTTCATGTCCCAACCAGTAATCAAACTTCTTCCATTTGAAGGAAACACCTCCTACATGAAAGGCTTTGTTATTCTACCAAATGCAATTTTATGAAAGAAATTTCGGTTTTCATCTCCTCCTCTAAATCATTATCTTTTGCATTCTGGTTCCAATAAGACTTCCTCCTCAACTACAATACTTTTATTAAGCTCGATTTTTCATTTCAATTTTCATCAAGATACACAGTCTTCCAACTCATCCAATCTTCTAATTTCTCTTCTGTAATATTATTGTTGGTTGAAAAAAGGTTCTCAGACTCCTATTCTTTCCACTTCTCTCGCTGCTCATCCATCATCAGAAGAAAATTATAGTGATGAAGCGATGTATTTTGAAATAAAATTACAAACCCTTTCAACCTTGTAAGTTCAGAGGGGGAGATCTACAATCCCACTTGCATATCACCAAAAATCTATTCATGAGTCGACATTTCTCTCGCAAAACTAAGAACAAATGAATATACCAAAGGTCATTCAGATTGTGGATTTCAAGATCACATGCCAGAACTCAAGTAAGCTTTCGATGTAATATAACTATAATGTTTGAGGTTTCCATCTTCCAATGAAAATATGCATAGAGAAGCTACTCATATTACAAAATTCATAGTAAAATTGATATCATAAGAAGTCAATCAACATGAACAGATTTTTCTCTTGGTTCTTGGTGATCATCCTTAGAAGAGAGGAAAATCATTTGGCTACCACATTTTAAAGCTTTTTTGCACTTACGGGTTCAAATAAAGAATAAGTCTTCAACAAGAAAGAAGAGTCTTTTGATTCTCTCCTTTTCGAGGCTCTCGTGTAAATTCTATGGCCCTATCGCAACTACAACATAAGTAATCATTGTCACTTCGAAGATATTTCTATTAACGTTCCTTAGATTGGGGATGCCTGTTCTCCCTTGTTGTAAGTCCATTTATCCAATGAAATTAGTTTCTTGTAGTAATGAAACTGAGAAGTCGATGTTGAAAGAAAAAAACAAACAGCAATGAAAGAAAATAAGAATACCTGCTGAAGCAGTGCGATCCTCTGATTTGTAGCTGCCATAACCACAGCACAAAAAGGGTACCGTGAAGCTTTCAAGCTATTACTCATCTTAAAACCTTCACTAGCCCGAATACTCCCTCCCCACGAAACAAAGTTCTCGTTCACAAACGCCGCAACAGTCTCCGAACACAAGGTCCTCTCGCAGAACAACGGCGTATCCGGATGATCAGGAGAGTGCAAGTAAACAAACAAAAGCTTAAAGGCATTCCTAGAACGCTGCAACGAGTCCATGAACCCTTCCCCCACAAAATTCGGTCTAGTCGTCCCAAAATCCCTCTCAAACGCGGACACAAAATCGACAGCCTCCGATGTAGCCGCAGAAACAGAAACCAACCGAGCCGACGACTCACCGTTCCGGCCAGAACCGGACCCCAGACCAATCACACCAAGAGAATACGAAAGAATACCACCAGCAGCCCATAATCCCAGACCAATAGCACCCGAAACAAGCCCTAAACTACCAGAAATCACAGAAATCGGAAGCGTGATGATTTTCCAAGCAAAACTCGGGGGCGGAGCGGCATTTTGTTGCGGTTCCGATCTCTCAAGCATTTGTCGCATTGCAGGGTCCAAATGTACGTCGCCACCACCATCATCAGCGGCGGCAGAAGCAGAGGATTCCGAAGTGGTGGAAGTAAAAGAAGAAACAGCGCGTTCGAGGTCCCAACCGTGAGCGGAAAGGATTTCGGTGCAGATTTCGGGATCTTCTAAGCCTGTAATCGCTTGGAAATAGGCTAATTTATCAGCAACATCAACCATATCCGGCAAGGACAAAAAATGAATGGAAGAATTTTGTGGGTCTCTTTCGTTCGTCTCGTTTCAAATTCCTCAGAGAATGATCGGCCTCAAATCTTCTTCTTCGCCCTCTCTCGATCAATCGTCACAAAAGATGAGATGCTGATCATACCCCGGTGAAACGCGTCGAAGTAAAATAATTCTGTTTTTTAAATAAATCTATTTTAATCTCTAAAACGCTTCATTTGTCAAATGTCAATTTTGCCTTACACTTTCAAAACTTTCTCAAATAAAATCAATTTAAATTCTAAATTTTCATAACTAAATTAGTTTATATCCTTACTTTCCCTTATTCCATCTTAAATCAAATCATGATTACTCTTAAGTAAATCATGTGAAAGGGAAGTATCTTCTCTACTTCTGGAGCCTGACCTCGCACCGTACTGGTTATCACTGCTCAAGCTCTGGCTTCCATACATCAGGAAGATGAAGCCTCTGCTGCACTCGAAGTGCGTTGCAGAGATGGATTTTCTTCACAAGATGGACCACGATGAGCTGCGGTCGAACTTCGAGTGGCCATCGTTTCCTTCGTATTACCATTGCCTTCGAATCACATCTTATTCTCTTTTTTTTTTTTTTTTTTTTTTTTTTTNACAAGGGGTATAAAAGTAAAAGACTATCTCACTCGACATAGAATTGCTTAAAGCACGCTTAACCATGGAGTTCCTATAATTGAATCATCAAAAAGAAAAGTGCATCTTGTTGGTACATGTAGTAACTTTTATTCCGTTTTAAGTCTTTCTTGGTCCTCCTATCCTTGAGATTACCCTCATTCGGATGTAGTCTCGGTTCATTAATGTACCCCTCCTTTACTCAGATGTGGCATGTTCACCAACTTCCACCTTGATTCGTCCTCAAACCCCATCTTATTGGGAGAGGTATTGCTCTGATACTATTTGTATCAACCCATGTCCAGGATTCGAGACATTCTCCTACATCCCCTGCAACATGGTCATCTTAACTACTTATCACTTCTAAAAGTGAATACTATTCCCACATATCAATACATGTTCTTTCAGCGTGCTTGTCCTCACTCACATGCATTTTAGAAAATTTTCTACGAAGTCACCCAACATAAAGTTACTCCAAACAAAGCACGTTCAACCATGAAGTTTACAAATGAGGCTTTATAAATCTATTGTGTTCCTCAAAAGTCACACCAAACTCGACAAAAGCATAGGACAATCATGAAATTTAGGTAATTTTATTTTGTTTTCTGAGAATTAAAAAGAGGAAAAAAAAAACTCTCAAGAACTAAAAGAAGTGAAACTTTAATATTGCACTATAGGCATGGCAGAAATGCATTGTTCAACAATAGCAAAACTCGTACATCTGATGCATAACATATGATAGCAATAGCAAGCTTTTTATAGAACAAGGTATAAATGTTATCATATAACCAACTTTATTTTATGTTCTTCAATATTTAATATCATGCCCTTTTGTACTCTCACCATTAATCATTTTTGTATCTTTCAACAAAATTCACCAACATTTTAAATATCAATAATTTTAAAATAATTTTAAAATAGAGACAAAAAAAAAAATCATAAATTACTAGATTTTTCTTAAACTCTGTTATAAATTCTTCGAATATGAACATAGATATAAAATATGTTACTGTTAAAATTGTCTGAGATTCCCAAAATCTAATGGAGAAGAGAGGCATTGGGATAGACATGACACCATATGCCATATGGTTGCATTATTGTCCCTTAATTTTAAGGACTATGCTTGTCTATTTTGAGAACATTATTTTCTTCATTAAAATTTAATCTTGATTCGGTTATCATAGATTTACGAAATCATAGAACAAAGTTTAGCTGGTCAAGAATGCCGTATATCATCGATCAAGAAATCAATATATACTAGGATCGACAAGAAAATGACAGTTTATATGTTGTACTAAAATTCTTGTTCTCGTTTCTAAATTGTTTTTGTACGTCAATCCTGTCGTTGAACAAGATAAAAAGAAGGTTTAATAAAAAAAAGAAGACTGGAATTGAGAGAGAAAACCAATTTGTAGACAAGAATAGAAAAGATATAAAGATCCAAAATGTGAACTATAAGAGTAATTAGCCCCAGAATTTACCATGATCCTCCACCCAACATCCCACTCCAATACCCACTTGAATCTCCATGCTCTTTCCCTTCCTCAACTCCATTAGCCCCTTGCTTCAAATCCTCAAATGGCAGCTGCATAACCCTCCCTCCCCCGCCATTGCTAGCCTCGCCCGGGACAACGCCATATCCATCGAGAGAGAATCCGAGGCTCGGCTTGAATTGATCATGGAGATGAGGAAACCCCGATGCGTAAACGGAGGCAGGATCAGGGACAATAGAAGGCATTGGAATGAAACAATTTAAAGCCTTAGAGTTGGTCGCCATCCCGGTGAGAAGCTCCATGGCCGAAAGCTGATTGGACGATGGAAAGGACAAATTGAGATCTTGGGAAGGAGTGGTTTTGGGGGTTTGAGGGAGATGAAGAGGGTTCTTTGGAGGAAGATTAGAACAAGTGGGAGATGTGGATAAAGTAGAAGAAGAAGAAGAATTAGAAGAAGTAGTAGTAGTAGTAGAAGAAGAAGAAGAAGGCCTTTTGTTCTTCCTTGAGCCACCTCCGACAGGAATGTTTCTTAAGGAACCACCTTCAGTCCAATACCTTCGACATGTTTTGCAAAAGTATCTTGGTTGTGTGAGGCTATAGTTATTGTAATAACAAAACTTAGTATTGCTGGAATTGCACCTCGGACAATTCAAAGCTTGTTCCTTTTGTGCTCTAATTTTCCTCTCAACAACAGATACACCACTTGGTTTTGGGCAAGTGTTTCCCACAATTTCTTCATTGGGTTTCAACACAATCTCCTAAAAACAACATCAAAACAACAAAACATGGTAAATTTGACAGACATAACAAAACAAACCTGATTGCTTTATGCTTTACAACCCTTTTCCTTTTCACAAAAATTAAATTAAACAGAAAGGAGAAACAGCCAAAATGGTTTCAACAAAGTATCAATTTTGTCACTCAATACACTTCGGGGGAAGTGGAGATCAAACAATTCAAAAAGCAAAAAAAAAAAAAAAGTAGTGTTCTTTTGTTTTGTTCTTCATGGCCATGCCTATAAACCAAACCCCACAAACAAAAGTTTCAAACTTTGAGAACAGATCATGAAGAACCTGAAGAACAAGAAGAAGAACAACAACAAAATTACCTGAGGCCATTGAGCAGTATCCATAGAATTGAAGGATTTTTTGTGTTTTTTTTTTTTTTTTTTTTTGTTNTGGAGTGAAGTGATGAGCCTTGAAAGTGGTGTAGAAAAGCTGGAAAAAGAATGTTTCCAGATGGTTCATGTGGAAGTTCTGCCTATGAATTGCTAACCCTTCTTTTATCTGCGAGAAGCAGAGAATTTTATTCCTTATTATTTATTTTATTTTTTTATTTATTTATGTTTTAATTATATTCTATATTTCTGGAGACACAATAATTATATAGCTAGAGTTAGTGGGAATATTTGTCCCCAAATAAAAAATATGAAACTCCTCACTGTGTGGGTGGGTTTCTTATCATACTGCTAACCACCACAACTCATATCAATTTTAAATTGGGTTCATTTTTCTCTCTCGAATCGGCTACATGTTGCTCTTTCTAATTCACTCCGTAACTTATTTTCCTCAAAGATCTATCCTTGTTTCGTGTTTTTATCGATGCAGCAACTTCTTCGTTACAATGTGACTAACAATTCACACCGAATGATTTTTTTCTCTGACTCAAATATGGTACATTTGTTTGACTCAAGCGTGTTATTCCCTTAAAAAAATATCATACTGTTAATCAATTTTTAGTATTTATTAAATTTTGTTATTTCGTTTATTATTTTAATAATATAACTTTTTCGAACTGTTTGAGATTAATTTTTATATTATATTTATTAGAAATATAAGATAAAATTTGCTAAAATCTAAAAAAAAACATTTTTTTTTTAAGTTAGTAATATGTAGTAAATAACATAGGTTTTTAGAAATAGCAAATTTACAACAAGAATATATAATAAAACAAAACCCATAAAGTAGGAATTCCAAATAGAACCAAGTATAGTACTTCAAAAAATAATATATTCCGAAAAATTAAAATAACAATTAAAGGGATTCAAAAACAGAAAATAAACAAAAATTAAGAAATTCCACGTGTAGTAGTTTTCCATTTTTTTAGTTTATTTATTATGAATTAGGTTCTCTATATCTTTTAAAAAATAATAATAATAATTAAAATACAAAATGTCATATAAAACTCCATAAATTTATTTCTTTAAACGAGTGGATACAAAATTTATTTAGTGAGAAATTTTCGGATAAGATATTTATATACACGTAATTAAATATTATAAATCAAGAGATGAATTTCCTTTTCAAACTAAGTCACTTGATAGATGTCTTGATCATCCAATTTGTACGCCTTTGATCAATTTTAAAAAAATCATTGATCATAAATGAAAATTAGAATACAAAATAGAGCCGTTGGACCTAGTTTGGTTGATATTTAACCTAATTAAGTCAATTTAAATAAACAAATTGAAAATATTTTTTATGGTAATTTTTTAAAAGTAGGAAAATAAAAAGGAAAAAAATGGGGTCGAGTCAGTTAACTGCTCCACGTCAGATTGAAATATTCGTTGAAACGACATGACGAAAAATTCTCATTCGCACGCCATTCTTTAAACCACTCTCTAACCACTTGACTTCTATCAGTCGTCTACCCTTTTTTTTTACCTTACTATTTTACTTTTTTCTTTTCTTTTCTTTTTTAAGATAATAAGCAATAACCTCATTTTCTTTTAGTTCAAATTTTTTTTAAATGTTTTTTTTTTTTTTTTACTTTTAAAAATCTATTTTAATATTGAACTTGAATATATTTTTTTTAATTATGTTTATTTTCTCATAAATTATTTTTCATGCTCTAACTTTTAGATCAAGTTCTACTCTACCAATAATGGTTTATAACATATATTATCGATTAAAAGTTGTAATGTTTGAGGGAAGAAAGTCTATACGAATGAATTGAGAGCACATTTAAACTAAAGTACTGTGAAAATATGATATGATAAAAACTACATATACTAATAACATAGGTTAAGTTGTAGAGACAGTTTCCCTCTCAAAAGTAATTCAAATATCGTAATTCAAATATTGTAGATGACAATAATGCAAGTCTTAATCAAATTTTAAATAAAAAAATAAAATTTGAAAGTCTAATTTTTTTTTTATTGAATTTAAAAAAAAAAGGATAAAAATAGTATTTGTGGATTTAATTTGATGTACTTGTAGTGTACTCCACGTAACCTTATGGCTTTTCATGATTTTGTAATTTATAAGCACAAAAATATTATAATTTTCATGATTTTGTAAGTTAAAACATTTAATAATGAATGATAAATATATGAAAATTATGATGTAGAAATGTTATTAAATGAGTTGGAATAATAATTGAATGGGATGAAAGTAAATTGAAGTAAATAATTGAGGTAGAAAAATTAAATTAAATTAAATTAACTTGAAATAAAAGGAAGTTCCATCATTGAATGTGACATTAATTAAGATAGAAATATGCTTCCTTTTTGTTTCCTTTCCTCTTTGGCTTTGGCTTCGCCTTCACTCAACCGCACAAACAGCGCACAATACGCAATCATATTTTTAACGGTGTATGATTGCCATCCCCTCCATTTCCATGGCCTAATCATGGCCATTCATTTTCCTTTGGGCCCCATCCATCACGCTACCTCCACGTGCCGCTATCAAACACATTACATTCAACCACATAATCTCTTCGCTGTGTTTGTCCCATTTACACACACGTGTACTCCATCTACTGGCTTCATTTAAAAAAAAAAAGTAAATAATAAAAATATGATTAAACTTCCATTTTATCTTAATTAAAACCTCCATAAGAATATCCTTTAGTTTCTTTTCTTTTTAAAGTTTAAGGATATTATTAGAATTTTTTTAAAAATAATTATAAAATTTAGGATAAGGGATAAGTGGAAATTATGGAAATTGAGGGACTTAATTTTGTAATTACAGGACTTTACTTATATTATATTATATGTAAACAATATCATAAAAAATTTATAAGTAAGTTTAGCATATTATTAATTATTAAAAAAAATAAAAATTAGTAGAATGAGGGAGAGTTTAGGGGGTGGGGAGGCGGTGGCTAGAACCGACCCTACAAGCCTTTATTTTTGGTGAATGTAAATATATTATAATTTACAATTATGAACATGCGCGCGTGACGGTTCTTCCAATCCAACTAAGATTTTATTCAAATTCTTAATCTCAATCAATCCAATCAACCCCACCCCACCCAAAACCATATAATATATATATATACCCCTATTTCGTTCTAACTTAATATACAATATAATATAAAATTGTATATGGTTTAATATTGAATATGCATCCAAAAATGATTTAAAATTAATTAAACTAATCTTAAATCATTGCGAGATATTTCTCTTCGATGGGTTCAACGTCCACATCTGGCCATCTTATGATGTCACGTGACTCGCCTCTCTCCAAACGTGGACCGCATGTGCTAGTGCGTCACACGTCAGCAGTCAGCACCCAAATTTTAAAATAAAACCTAAAAATATATATATATAATAATAATTGTTCTGTTTGATGTGTGTGGCTTCTTCGTTGTCAAAAATATTCCCATTAAACACCAAAAAAGATCCAGTGCGGGAATTTTATTTATTTTTGGTCTATCTGATTGCGATGGGGACTGATGGGGGAGATCACAGCCGTTGATTCTCTAGGAAATATGCGAGATTAGATTTTTCATGGGGCCCACCAAATCCGCTGGTGAATTTTTCTTAAGTGACGTGAAAAAAAAAACAATTAAAATATTTCTAGCTATGATCAATGGTAATATTATTTATTAAAGTGTGATTCTTAATTTAGAACTAAAACACTTTGGATTTTAATGATAATATTGTTAAAACTAAAAGTTGTAGGTCCATTAAGTGCTGGTTCGTTGACATTTACATAACAAACAACAATTAATTAGGTTTTTAATTAAGAAATGACTCATTTGTACTCGTTTGAGATGAGATTCGCTCTAATTTATAGCAAGTTGTGGCATCACTAGTGTTAGCTAACTCAAATAAGGCTAGGTTTCTTAGTTAAGATAGATGACTAAAAGTCATATCTAGACAAGTTAGCCGTGACTCGACTAAGATGGGACTAGAAAGCTACGTGATCTAAGTGAGTCTATGTAACTAAGATTCTAACCTAAAAGAGACTACCTACTAGTTACCTAGACTAAGCTAAGACATCAGACTCGCGTACATATTAGTCTGTCCAGTCAAAACACGTAGCAACAAATAAGAGGTGAGTAAGCTTCAAACCAAACCCACAAAAGTTGCATCAAAATAATTGAACAAAACAAACCAAATAGGATTGGCCTTTTGTTTGGAAGCTTACAACAAACAAATGTCGGAGGTGTGGAGCCGACGTACGGCGGCATTATCGTCCGGTGAGTGGCGGCAGACGTGCAGATACGACCAACATAGGTGCCCATTCCTTTGAATTATTACTACCCAATTGCAGCCCTAAGCATGAAATTGTCTCTTCTTCTATTATTGCTTTCTCCATGCCCGGCGGTGGTCCCGTCGCCATCCAACCACCGCCCCCACTACCATTGCCTCCGACACCCTCTCCCACAGTCTAATTTATTTGTAGTTTTTATATTTTTAAATTATTGGTATACTTTTTTTTTTTTTTTTTCCATTCATTTTTCTAAATATAATCATAACTATACGACTTTCTTTGTTTACGAGAGCTTCATTTTATTGTAATTAAAATGGACATGGCATCATGTGCTAATTACAACGTGTGAAATGAAAAGACATATCGTGGCCTATGACAATGACTCGATCAAAATCAAAGTTATACCAATCTTCTTAAAAGATTGATTACGGTATTCACAAAATGCGCACATATTTGTGAAAAGAGATCTCGTAGACTCTATGCAAGATAATCAAATTTGTTTTCGATTGCTCGACTAATGTTGATTGGTGTTTGTTGAACGAAGACAAGAAGATAGGCAAATAATAATAATAATAATAATAATAAATAAATGAAATTCTCCATACAACTAAAAATTCTCCATAAATATTATCTTTTAGAATATATAAGTATAGTCAACTGGAAGCTTCCATCAGGCCCATGGGCCGAAAACGGGTGAGGTGAGCCCAACGTATAAACCAAGGATTTAAAAAAATAGCCGCTTAAATAATATTAGATTTGTTATCACTAACCATATACCTAATATATTTTATTTTAAAAATATTTGTGTCATTTTTGGATGATATGAAAATAATATATCACTACTATACTTTATATTAAATAGATCTTATAAAAATAGTGACATGAGTTATTAAGTATTTATTATAAACCACAATATATCCGCATAAATTTTCATTTTAATTTAAAATTATATTTGATCGGTGAATTTGTGAGATTCTACCTTAGTTGGAAGGAGAACGAATGACGTAAAAATCTCTTTAAAACTGTGAAATTCATTGCGATATGTAGTGGGCCAAAGTAGATAATATCTACTAGTTGTGGGCTCGGATAGAACGGTTACAAAATTAATTTTAATAATAATTATTATTGCTTGTACTAAAGATGAAGCAACCCATGACTCAACTCTCTCTTCTAACATAAATATATGAAAAGCATGTCTTCCCAACAACTAGCGGTTGAAGATAAAGGATGTAATAGACACTTATAATCTATTTTGTTTTATATTATTCGTTACACCTACCTACCAAATTTATCCTCCTCTATGTATTTCTTATTAAGGTTTTAGTGTGACTCAAAGTAATCGATTAACTAATTCAGTAGACAAAATGGTCTTTATGCTTAGCGTCGGGAAGAGGTGTTTTACATCAAAGATGCTCAAACCTAAAACTAGACCGAATCTAGAAGCAAAGAAGAGACGGAGAGGCTTGACAAAGTAATCAGTTGTAATCTCAAGATCGAGATCATTTGTTCGGATTCAATGGTTCGATATGTTGATGAGCCTAAAACAGGTTGAATAGAAACCAATTCTTGCAAATCCTTGCTTCTCTTATGTTGTTCGGGAAGGACAAGTAGACGAGACCTTTAAATCTGTCTCCATTATTGCTATTTTCTTTTTTTTTTTATATATATATATATATATATTAACTCTCAAATCATTAGAAAATGCTTAATAAACAAAAAGAATATAATAAGTCTAAAAAAAGAAAAAGAAAAAGAGAATGATGCAAATAATTCAAACATGAAAATAGCATCCACCGCCCTATAATAATTTTCAATTTTGCAATATAGCCGACATGAACCAACTAGTAATTTATATTGGAATTATTTTATTAAAATTCAATTTAAAATACCATCAAAATTATTATTCATTTTTTTTTAATAATTATATTAATTTATTAATTTGACAAGTAAACATCATTGAAGACTTGAAAAATAAAAAAAATAAGAAATAAAAGACTTTGATTTTGAAAGTCTCCGCATGGAATAAATGCATCACGAGTGATTTTAAAATTGAAATTGAAATTTATTATATTTTCCACCGTGGAATTTAATTTCTAAAATTTGAAACCATTTAATTTTAAAAAAAGGACAATATGCAGAAATACATATTTAAATATATTTAATGTTTGAATAAACATCACATGAAATATGTTATTGTGATCCACTGTCTTTTACGATAATCACATGAATTAAATGAAAGGTTAAAATATCATTTAATTATATAATTAAACCAAACATAATTTAATCATTTATTTATTTTTGTGGGTCAACTATGAATTATAAGGCATTCCAATCCAACGTAGAGAACCCACCAAATGAGTTTGACCACCTTTTTTTCCTCAATTTTATGCACTTTTTTTTTTTAATTTAAATATTTATATTATATATTATTATCATTACTATTATTGCTTTATGAATACTTTGCTTTTTATAATGTTGTGTGTTTGGCTCAATGAAGATCACAAGATATGAATTTTATTTGTTATTTACCAAAAAAAAAATGTTTATTAAATTAATATTCCAAAAGGAGAAAAGAAAATTAAATTATTAAATTAATTTCATCCAATATCAAATAATAGAAGAGATGCTTTCCTAAATATAATAATTAAAAAATTACGAAGAAAAAAACATTTAGATCGCTTTTAGATCTCGTAAACATTTACATCAAATATCAAATAATATATAATTTAATTAAATTAATAAATTAATTTAGATCTCGTATATATTTTCCAGGAAAAGGTTTGGACTAAAGTTTGGACCACTAATTTGATTCTAAATGTTGATTTTAATTTAAGATTATAGTTTACGATTTGACTAATGTTTTAATGGATGACCTTAAAAATAATTTGAATAGGTATGAATTTGTACCATATATGTGTTACATAGAAAAGTCAGTTATGAGAACTGGAATATATTTTTTTTAATGACATGCTATCATTAAAAAATAATTGTGACAAGCATTCATTTAGTTTCATGATTATGAGACGGTAAGATGGATGGAGCTCGACTCTAATAACAGAGTGTCAATTCCTATTAGTTGAGGTAAAAAAAATTTATAAAAACTCAAACCCACTCCGAGTAGATATTGTTTACTTTGACATGTTATGTATTGTTGTCAGTGTTTTAAAATACGTCAGAGAAATTTCCACACCCTTAACTATATGTTTATAATGGGTAGTCCATAAAAAAAAAAAAAAAAAAAAAAAAAAAAAAAANAACCCACTTTTAAAATTTTGAAAATTCTAAAATCAAAATGGAAAACGT
Source organism: Cucurbita pepo subsp. pepo (assembly GCF_002806865.2). Classification (NCBI taxonomy): domain Eukaryota; kingdom Viridiplantae; phylum Streptophyta; class Magnoliopsida; order Cucurbitales; family Cucurbitaceae; genus Cucurbita; species Cucurbita pepo. The sequence goes on from NC_036642.1 coordinate 4,843,757, forward strand.
GTATAAAGACGTATTGGATAATGAAGAACCTAGTACTTTGTTCGATAAGATAAAGATATTTGTGACATTTTTCAATATTTTTGTTAAAAGATAAAGTTGAATTTCCATTCAAAATGGGGTGTTCGAGAAGGAAAGATATTAAGATAGCAACATCAAAACTCATAAGTGGTTGAACCATTAAATTGTGAGGCACCGTTTTATCAACCATAAAATAAATTCATCTACTTTATACATACATATTTTCTTCCCCTCAAAAAAAAAANGATGGGTCGGTGTCAAAAGATACAAATTGACACTACTTTATACTCGGTGTGATAATACCAAAATAAAAAAGTCGGTGTAAAATAAAATTATATATATATAATGTTTATAAGTTTTATTTTAAAAAGATGGAGAAAAAAAATTATATTTTTTAGTTTTCGAATTTTAATGTATGTTTTCAAAGTAAGGTATGGAGGAGAGACCTCACCTCGTCCCCATGATCTCATTTAAAGCCATTTTTACCTCAACAAATACTATATTGGATGATATTAACATTATAACAAACGATAATCAACCACACGTAGCACAACCAAGTCATTCTATAATCTTTTACAAATGCAACAATCCTAACAACTTTATGAGGCCAATATTAAACTATAGGATCTTAAATGTAAAAACTGTACCAGATCCAACCGTTGATTACTAATCTTACAATACTTGGTGGGAGAAAATTGATGGGAAAGGAAGAAGGATAACAAGTGAGGAAGTAAAGTAAAATTGGTGGATGTCTAATTTTGACCAAAGAAGAACAGAAGAGGAAGAAAGAGGGGGACTTGAAATTCCGTGTACTAAGATTCTCCACAAACCAGCTTCAGCCTTCAGCCTTCAGCCTTCAGCATCCGCACTCCAATTATTATCACAGGCGGTCGCACCGAGGCGCTTTGCTTTTTTTACTCCTTACCCTTTTGCTTTTCTATATTTTCCTCCTCTTCCCTCTTTTCCCTCCTCTTCCAGTTAACATCATCGCACTGTATTCTTTGCCTCCGCATCTGGTAACTCCTCCGGAGAGAAGAGTCCAAAAAGAGGAAGAGCCCCAGTTGGGTTTGACCCGAGTTCTGGGGTCACCCAGGTTTGTAATTTTTCTCTTTTTCTTCTCGATCATTCAACACCCATTTCAGTTTTCTTGTCTAATTCCTCTTATCTTCTCTAATTTCGCTGATTTTGGGGTTACTGGTTTCTTCTAGGTACTGATTTCTTTAGGGTTCTGTTTTGTCGGAGAGTTGTGATAGCGTTTACTGTTGTTGTGATTCGGGTCTTTTGGGGTTGGTCAATTTTGTGGACTGATTGGATGTTCCTGTTTTGATTTTCTATTGATGGGTTTGTGGCCATGGATCTAATGGTTTTCTTTTTGTTGTTTTTTGAATTCTTGAAAACGATGAACAGAGTTGGAGTCTATGTAGAATCTAATTGGGATTGTTGAGGGTGTGCGACGGTTCAAACGATTGGTGTTTATCTATTGAGTTTTAGTCAGGATGCCATGAATTTGAAGCGAAGGGGTGGGGTAAAGGGAGTGAAGAACCGATGGATTTGATTTACTGTGAGGAGGAGATTGAAAGATTCTATGATACTCGTGAGGAGATCTCCTCTGTTTCTGATTGGGGATCTGATTGCTCTGAGAACTGTAGCACAAGTTTTGGGGATGATACAGATGTTCCTGAAAATTTCGGATATGGCGGATGGATAAGAAACTTGGAAAGTGTTTATGAACGCAGAAACAAATTCTTCCAGTGGATGAGTTTGGATTTGGATTTGGATAATTCTGACAACAAAGATGAAGAGGAAGGGGTTTCATTTGGGAGGGGTTATCATGATCGAATACTGGAAGATTGTGGAACGGTGTTGCGACTTTCGGGTTCTGAAGGGGAGTTATCTTCAAGTTTTACCATGTCTTCCATGTCGGAAGGAGCTCCAGAATCATCAGGAAATGTTTCTGTGGAGGAAAGTTATGGCTATACTATCAGGAATTTGGACAATGGGACTGAGTTTATTGTGGATTGTTTCAGTCAAGATGGAATGTTGAACATGTTACGCGAAGTCGGTTCGAACCGATCGTTCAGTTTTGATGAATTCGAGAGAAATATTGGGCAGACTCCCTTGGTTCAGGAACTCTTCCGCAAAAATGTGGAAAAGGCTAGGCCTATAGTCAATGTCAGGAAAGAGGTAAAGAAGGGTTGGTTGAGAAAATTGGGTGCGGTGGCTTGTATAGTTGACAACAGGGAGGGTGCAGTGAAGCACGACAATCTCAATTCATCATCTAAGGCTGGGATGCAACAAGTTCGTGTTCATCCATATAAAAAGCAAGCCAAGGACTTATCATCCCTTTTTGTGGGACAAGAATTTGAAGCACATAAAGGGCCAATTTCTACAATGAAGTTCAGTTTTGATGGAAGATACTTAGCTACTGCAGGCGAAGATCGTGTCGTGCGTGTATGGCAGGTCATTGAAGATGTGAAAATTGATAATTTCAACCTTCACAATGTTGATCCTTCCTCTATGTACTTCACAACGAATCATTTGTCCAAGCTAAACCCCTTGGATGTGAAAGAGACTGTAGGCAAGACGAAGTTGAAGAGATCATCAAGTACAGCCTGTGTAATTTTTCCACCAAATCTATTTAGGATATTGGAGAAACCGTTGCACGAGTTCTCGGGACACAGCGGTGAGGTCTTGGATCTATCTTGGTCGAAGAAAGGGGTCAGTACAATAAACCACCATTTTATGCGTCTTTATTTGAATTCATTTCTTCAGTATCTATGTTTATGATTGCCATGAATCATGATGTCTCTAATCATACCAGTAATTTGTATATTGATGCTGAAGTTTTGCGATGATCACTTACTATTGTTATTTCTTTTAATGTTCTACGCAGCTTCTGCTGTCGTCTTCTGTCGATAAAACCGTACGTCTTTGGCAGCTGGGATGCGACACGTGCATAAGAGTTTACTGTCATAATAACTACGGTATACTTCTTCAGACATACATATATTAGTGTTTGTTGTATGCTTGATTTCACATTAATATTGATGGATGGGATCTTTTTCTGTTCTCATTATCTATGTTTTGATTTATTTGCCATTTTTTGCAGTAACCTGTGTAAGTTTCAACCCTCTAGATGAAAATCATTTCATAAGTGGCTCGATAGATGGTAAAGTTCGGATCTGGGAAGTTCTTGCTTGTCAAGTCGTTGATTATATCGATACTCGGGAGATAGTGAGTGCTGTCTGTTACAGACCGGATGGAAAGGTTCGATATAGTTTTGTGATCTTTGTATTCTTTTGTCTGCCTGCCTCTCCCCTTCCAATCCCCATCGCCATCCCCGATTTCTGTAGTATTCCTTACCTGCTTACTTGACCTGTGTGTAGGGAGGAATTGTCGGGTCCATGACTGGAAACTGTCGTTTCTATAATATTATAGGTACGCACGTGCGACATTACGTTAATTCAATTCTTTTTCTTTTCTTTATGTTGTGTTTTTTTCCTTCCGTTAAATGTAATCTATTTGATAAGCATATGATTGATTTTCTGTTGTAGTACTGCTGTAGTAAACAAAGCAATTAGATAAAAAAAAATTTGCGGTTCACAAGAAATTCATTACGTTTTTTATGGGTTCAGATAATCGGTTGGAGCTCGATACTCAAATATGCTTAAATGGCAAAAAGAAGTCACCTGGGAAGAGAATAATTGGTTTTGAGGTTTTTTTCGACATCCCAAAGTCCTCCAAACATGTTGATTTGACTCGTGTTTGTTTTAACACTTTGTTTTTACAGTTTTCTCCTAGCGACCCGAGTAAACTAATGGTCTGCTCTGTTGATTCGCCGGTTCATATAATTTCTGGGGGTGATATCATTTGCAAGTTCAAGGGTATGCCAATGCTTCCTCTTTCAGGTTAATGCCAAAGAAGTAAGATACAGAATTGTTAACCCTCTTTTCTGTTTCTCTTCTTAGGTCCTCGAAATGGTGGAAACAAGATGTCTGCTTCTTTTACCTCTGATGGAAAGCATATTGTTTCAGCCAGTGAAGAAAACATCTATGTTTGGAACTACAATTGTAAGGACAAAGCGTCTCGGAAAAAGAAAATTTGGTCATCTGAAAGTTTCTTTTCTCATAATGCGTCGATAGCTATACCTTGGTCTGGTGTGAAAATCACACCCGAACCCCCTGTGTCCCCAACACGAGTTTGCGTTACAGCCGAAAGTATCCCTGAAATGGAGCCTAAGTATCCAAATGACGATGGTGATAGCGAACACAAGGTTCCATCATCGTCACCGGATTGCTTCTCTCTAAGTCGCAATCTTTTCCCCGAGTTGCTCAAAGGAACTGCAACTTGGCCAGCGGAGAAACTCCATGATTCCAGCTCAATGACACCTTCAACTTCCATGTGCAAGACTGAGTTCAAGTTTTTGAAGAATGCTTGCCAAAGCATGCTTAGCTCTCCACACATGTGGGGTCTTGTGATCGTTACCGCTGGATGGGATGGACGAATCCGAACATTTCTCAACTATGGTTTACCCGTTCGGTTATGAATCACTCGGTATCTTCGCTTGCATTTGCTAGGTTTGTGAGTATCCTTAGAACAGCATATTAAGTCTACAGCAACCTGCCAAGTTAAGGGGGTTCATGAATTATGAACCGCCCTCGATGTAATGTTCGAATCACACTGACCCGTGTTGTTTCTATGATTTAGTCAACATCCTTTGCAAGTCGTCGAGATGTCGGAATCCATCTGGAAGGGATGTCGTTATAATACAGGTTTAATTATGATATACATGATTCTTTTATTTTTGAGACTGGGAGCCTGCTTTCAGGAAATAGAAAGAAGAAAACAAAAAACAAAAAGAAAGAAAAAAGTAGAGGAAATGGGTATGTGTAATAATTATTACATTACATTATGTGTATAATAGAGGCATCCATCTGGTGGGTCTTTGCTTGTGCTGCCCCCCTAGATATGGATAACTGTGTTCTTGTGTTTCCATTCAATGAAGGAAATGTCCTTTCATGTTTGAGCTGAATCTTTTATCTTGATCTGTTGTGGCATTGAATTCCTTTCGTTATGACATTGGTCTGCTTCTTTTTCAACTGCCATGTACATTCAATTCCATAAACTTGTGTATAAAAGGAACAAAACGAAGGAAAGAAAGAATCGACAAGCTTTTTAAGTTCTTAACACTTAGAATCCATGGATTGAATCTATCTAAATCCATGAAAAGATCTCTTCTATCCGTATAGATAGGGAAAATCCAAAGAGCTTGACTTTAAGATAGTTCGGACAAGCAACTCCTCTTTTCGAAGAACAGTGCCACTCCCTTGACCCTACTTATTCAAGCCTTTAGGTGAGCTTGCGTAATCGTAATAAGTAAGCACAATTCAACTCTTTTCCGAGTAGCTGGATCGCCCTAACGAGGTTGCTCTGACCTTTCAAATCAAAGTGGTGGATCGCCCTAACGAAGTTGCTCTGACCTTTCAAATCAAAGTGGGAGAGGTTCATTAACAAGTGGAAGAAAGTGGGGATCTTTTTGGTGGGTGTGAGGTTTCTATAAAGGGTCGTGGAATTGTTCTGAAAATGGTGAGATGATGGATGAGGTTTAAGATGATTCTTCATTGATTACTTCGTAATTTGATTGTATTTCATCTCTCTATCTCTCTCTCCTGTAAATTTCATTTTAAAAGTGACTGAACTTTTTATTATATGTACCATTGCAGATTCTGCTTCCATTGATGACATGTGTATAGTTCATAAAGTTCTTTTAAGAAAAAAAAAAATGAAATTGTATTATAAATGAAATGGTTAATTATTTACTGAAATTGTTGTTAAAATGAGCATGAAAAGTAAGATTTTAACTTTTGGAGTTGAATCAACAAGTTCTTGATTTTATATTGTCTAAACATATTCGAAACTTAGTCGAAACTTAGAAGTAAAAATTAATTAGACTAAAATTGAACATTTAAAAACCTATTAAATATATAAATGAAAGATCAAGAATGAACTTGACATGATGAAATTGACAATGTTTTACTCTTTAAGATTCGAATATCAATATATTAAAGAATCATAAACATTAATGCCAAAAACAAGATTTGACTCTCCAAATCAACGTTCCAATAACAAGTGAATGTCTACATCTATAGGCTTCTATACACATTTTCCAGTAGTTAAACAACTCGTGTATGGATGCCATGCCAGACATGAAGACAATTCAAAAAGGCCATAAATCACCCCAAACTGACCTTCGAGCTTGATGATGTAAAGTAGGATTCTTACTCTGTGTGACAATAACTCGCTCAAACGAGCCCTCTGAGGCATCCCGCGTCGTCGATCGACAAATATCCATCGATACATGCCTGCCCCTTCGAATTGGTGAAAATACAATCCTGCCCCAACCACCACCGAGATCAGCAAGTGCCGATTCTCCTTGTTCTTCCTCTCCCTCTTCTTCTCCATCATCAAGAATTTCAGTTTCAATGACATCAGAATCATATGTAACTGGATCCACTTCTTGGTATGGAACAATATCTTGTGTGTTCAACTTTATTAGGTCCTCTGCCATGGTCACAAGTAAGAGGGGATAAAGATTAATAGAACAACTTTAGTGAAACTGTAGCGAATGCTAATAGAGGTCTGTTTGAAGATTTTAGTTGTCATTTCTAATAACTGTCTGGTTTAAAGAGATATGAAGGATATATTAAATTATATTTATTTAATTCTCACCATAGTCAATCTCTAGGTCTTCTGGATTTCTTTTGGCATGTTGTTCCTTTAGCGTCTCAAACTTCATGCCGTCTAGAGGCCATGGTGCCCTGAAAAATCAAAGTGAGGTTTAGAAAAGCGAAGCAAAAACGTGTTTGAGAATTGAGAGTCCACATACAAATATCAAGATGAGGACACCAGGTTGAAGAAATTATAAATGTAACACAAACTGCTAACAATCAGTATAATATCATTTGAATAATCCTATTGTTTTTAAGAGAACGGAACCTAAAAACTTCCGAGATTTTGAGAACAAAATTAAAATGAACTCACCGTGGACGTTGTCCACGCCTGAATACAACATAAGAAAACTTCTCGTCCTCAAAACCTCTCAAGGATTCACCCTTGGCGCGCTACATGTAAAAAGAGTAAAAGATAGTAAGCAATGGATCCATATATTATACTATATACTAGGGAAGCTAACAGATTCATCATAAGAACATTCAAAATCTAGAATGAAAAGATGAGAAAATCCCCGAAACCACTTGTGCTTTTGTTTTAATAGGGACCACAATTGTATATCCAAGGCATAACAAAGAAAATAATAAATTTTACAATATGCTCTTTTTCAACTTTCTCAAAAAAATTTAGGCCAGGCACTTCAAGTTATGATGTGGTCACATTCAACAATAAGAGATGAGTACAGGATCGAAAAGCAAGAATTAATATTGTCAGTCACAAAGAAAATAGAGAAATTGAACACATTAACATTGCAACTCCTCTTGTTCAAAAAATGATCAAATGTCAATATTAGGCATGTATACAAACTAGCAATAAAAAGAAACTATAAAAAGGAAAACTAAATAATTGGTAACCGCAGTATAATAGTCCGGATATAAGGTATCGGCCTTCTTAAGCTAACATGCATCTCACGATATGAGTGTTAAGGGGATAGGAAACTGAATGCTAAGAAAAGGAACCTTGTAAGCTCTTTGCGTTGATGTCCTCTCCAATCGCTGAACAAAATGGCAATACTTTCCCGTATTCACTAATGGACATATTCCATCATGAGGACACTGATTAAAAAGATAGATAAGAATCACAGATATTAGGCTGATTATGATCAGGAAAAAGATTTCTACATTAATCAAAAGGCTAAAGTTATCGAGTATATCAAAGTTTTAAAAATAAAAGAAGAGAGAAAGAACCTGTTATACTCACAGGAGCAACTACATATGCACCGCACTTTTGAGTAATCAAGTCCTTAGAAGCTATATTTTTGTTGTTTTCATGTTTACGCCATTTCTATATATCAGCAGAAAACACAATCGTCAAGAAGAAAATATGCTGCACTGTCAAATAGATGCAACAAAAATATCAACTTACTCTTTTTTCCATCCACAATATGTGAGATCGCATTTGAGATATGATATTTGATCCATGTGGTGTTCCAGGTTCAACTAACACCTACATCACATTCATATTTCTTAAATTGCATGAAGAAAAAATTACACTTTCGAAAGCACAAAGGCCAAAAATAACAAGGGAGAAAAAGGCTTGCAAGAAATAAAGTTTGGAAAAAGAAGTTCATGCCCATTTTTCAGGGTTGTGTTATGGTACTGCAAGAAAATGTTCACCAGAATTTATTTTTCTTATTTCTAGATTAATTACGTATTCATTATAAGAGGACCACAACAAGTATCAGAAAAAAGTTGTTACACAAAATCCCAGAGCTAAATTTTTACCAGAGCATCTTTCGTAAGATTCCAAAGCTGGCGTACTATGGTTACCCTGTCCTTCAGTGACGGTATTTCTCCGAGTACATAAGACTTCATCCAACAGCATATAAGATGAAACATCAATTAGTACTCTGATCTAATAGCTAAATTACCACAATTTTTTCATACCTGCAATGGTTTCAAAGTTATATACAAAATAAATGGGAAAAGAAGAAACGACAGAAGCCAGGAGCGACGAGTTCTTGCAACAAAAAAAAAAAGTTCCAAAATATGCTAGTGAAGAATTTCAAAAGTGTTACTTACTGCAATGACAAGGTCATGTTCTCTCTCTGACTTACTAATATCTTTGTTAAGCGCCTGAATGCTGTCATAACCATGAATAAGCGGCAAGTCCTTTAGGCCTAAAACAAATGAAAAGGTGTAAATTTTGTTGTTTCAATAAGTACTGAAAACAAGTCTACCACAATAAGGAATGTACATGCATTATTTCATTCGTCATGGCCAACTAATACTTCAAAATTGCAGGTTCAAATACAGAAGTTAATCTAGTTTTCAGATATAGTTTTAATAACCCTACCCTGAATAAGTTTTCTGGTTGTAATTTGTTTAATAGCAATAAAAATTGGTTCTTTATTTATTTTTATGGAAGGAACGAATAAAACAAAACTTTGTTATTCACAATTATCAGTTCAAAATTACAACTTGCAGCAATAAAATGTAAATTCCTCAATACCTTGTATCAAACTCCGTCCAGCACGTTGCATTGATTGTGATGGTTCTACTATATTAACTTTCTCTACAGAGTGTGGCCAGACTTCTCGCAGAGCCCTAGAAATTTGAATCAAATCACAATGTAATTAGCTAATATAGGTTTATGACAGTCCATGCATTCTATTTAAGATAAATGAATAAAGATACTTGTTACCAGAAAGCTGAACCAGTGCCAGCACCAAAATCCAATACACTAGATGGAGAGAAATCAGGTAGTCTTCTACGAACCTAAGTGCATACATGTAAAAGAAAAATGATTAGAAAATCATTCCCAGTTATAGAAACCGAACCTGATAGAAGTAAAACCTGAATCAATTTGAAAAGGTCTGTTCAAAAAAGTAAGCTTCCTGACATTATCACACATGTTTCACTGATAAAATGATTATGTTCTAAATTGCTAAATCCGTTAATGTATTGCCTAATTACAACGTGCAAGTTAATTCTTTCGCCTGAGCATTTCACCATATACTATCCATTGAGATGTCTTGTTTCTTGCAGTTCCAGTTCATTTCTCGATTTTCTGAAGATGACAGAGAGCTAATTCAATCGGTTATTAATATACAGATACCTATTTTACCTCGTTAAGAACTCTATAGCACGCAGAGTAAACAGCAGGCATTCGGGAGGCGACATAAGCAATCGTCTCATCATCTCTGTACTGAAACCCAATATCACCATAGCAGCTCTTAATCTTCCAACGCTTGGACTGCTCTACCGATTTCAAGGGATCTTCAACAAGCTCCTTCGAAGTGGTTGCTGCCAGCTGCAGATTAACATCCTTGATGCCACTGAAAGATTCAGACAACCTCAGCACCTTCCTCTTCAGGTGCGGCACTTCTTGCTCTGAAATGTGCAGAAACGCCATAGAATCAGACACACAGAGTAATACAAAGAAAGAAACATACTCACACGGAGCTCCAAAGAAGAAACGAATAGAGGAAGTGTAACCTCGAAGGTACTTCTTGATGGCACGGCGAAGGCGGACTGGGACAACGAGGCAACGCTGTGATTGTTTGGCGGCAGAGCGGAGGATCTCCGGCGTGATGACTTTTTGGGATGTTTCTTGCAGTAGAGACGCCATTGTCGAGCCCAATTGAGAGACTACACAGACGGTCTGGGCAACCACGAAGATTTCCCAAATTTGTGGGTTTTAGTTTTAGGGCTTTAGAGTCGATCAACAACGGTTTTTTTTTTTTCTTTTTTTTTTTTTTTTTTTTTTCTTTTTTTTTCTTTTTTCTTCTTTTTCTGAATAAACCGGTCAAAAAAATATTTAACAAAAAATAATTAATTTGTTAAATTTTATCTCTTAAATTTTCAAATTTATGTTTAGAACTAAAAAAATAAAATATAAATAAATAAATAAAAACAAAATTATTACTTTTTAATTTTAAAATATATTATTATTTGATCTCCACAGCCTTTTCTCTTTCTTCTTTAATATCAAATCTTTAATAAAAATCTTCCAAATATAGATGTGAAATATTTTAATATACCATAGACTATTCTATTTTCAGTGTTAAAATTCTTATATTTATATTTAAAAAATCTTATATTTATATTTAAAAATTCTTATATTCTTAATTTTTAATATCAATTTTTTTTTAATTTTTAATAAAAATTGAAGGATATTAATTTTTGAAATTTTAAAGATATATATAATTTTTTTGAAAATTGAAAGATTCTTTTCAAATAAAATACGAATTTAAGTGATATTTTTGTAAAATATTTGATTTTTACATTTGAATTAAATGCTATCAATAGAAATTAAAAAAATTATTCCTATTATTTGATTTTCATTCCCTTATAAATCTCTTCTTTTTTTTTTTTAAGAGAAAGAACAAGAAGAAAGATTCGTCAAAGGAAACGCGTATTTTAGAGGACAACCACGCATGTTGACAAAACGTTGAGTATAAACGACGCCGAATTGCACTTGCATCGCATTGGCTCCCTCGTCGCCATTTGCTTCAAATCGCCGTCACTTTCACCAAGATCTTCATCAACCATCTACGCAGTGCAAAGAACACAGCACCACCACCAACAAACCGACCCCTCATTGAGCGTTATGGGTGGAGCTCAGGCCCTCAAGAGGATCCCTCGCATCAAGTTCCCCAAGCGACATCCAAACCCCTCTGGTCCGCCTCCATCTACCCTTTTCTTCTCGCTACTTTTATGTACTTCGATCAATGATGATCTTCCTAAACCGAGAAAATCCTTTATACCCATATGAAAATCGTCGCGTGTTTTTTCTTTTTCTTTTCTAGCTGGTGTTTGTATTCGATCGTTTTCCTTCTGTTCTGTTCGTTGATTCTTGACTTGTTCTTTGACTTCACCTGTATTTATTGCTGTGGTTTGTGCCTTCGTTTGATTTCTGTTTGACTGCTTGGAGCTGGGTTTTTTCTGTTTAGCATGATCAGATCTTTGTTCTTATGGTTTGGGTTTTATTTGCCTGTTTTAGCTTGTTGATGGAGAACCTGGTGCACTCATGTGGACTAAATGTGTTTGTTATTAATTGGTTTTCTACATTTGAGTAGCAATTTGTTAACCTAGATTTTGAAATGTAATGAAACAGATTAGCTAACCAAGCCTCAGGGTCAGAGTTTAGAATGAAACCTAATTCAAAGATATCTATATGGGAGGGGAATTTATTTTTGTGCCTTTTCTGCTTCTATTAAGTCCTGAGTATCTAAGCACTAATTTAAGAAACCCTTCTATATGCTTCTATGTCAATTTCATGTCTTTTCCATTTCAAAGTTGACTCAAAACCGACTTGACAAGCACTCCAAATATTGCTACTACCTCTTTGAAAAGAGAGAAAAAAAGAAGGGTTAGGCAATGTATTGAAGTTGTGTATTTGTAGCTTACTTGTTTTAATAGACATGGATGATCATTAACGAGTTGAATTACCGTATAATAGACATTGATGATCTTTAACTCACTTTCCCCTCTTTTGATGCTTGGACGGTCAGTGTCTTTGTTGTTATTTGAATGGTTGGGTTTTAATAGACGTGGATGATCATTAACGAGTTGAAATATCGTATAATATCGATCGTTGAATGCTGTCTTGGTGTTGTATTTTCTAAAGTTGTCTGTCAAGTCATTTTATGGAAGTACTAAATACTGAAGAATGTTTACAGGTTCTACTTCTCAGACTCCAACAAGCATTGGGGTGGATGATCAAGTCTTATTCTTATCTTTAAATGAAAAGGCATCCAAAACTATTGGAGGAAAAGCTTCCCTTCAGCCTAAAAGGACTCCAATGTCCAATGAGGAGATTGAAGCTATTTTGGTAACGTATTCCTATTTGGTTATTGCCTTGGTTTTTTCTTCTAATGCAATGTGCTTCAAGCATTCAATTTGGACCTTTCTTGTTGCAAGAAATGAATCAAATCGACATGAGATACAAACCTTAAGCCTTAAAAGAAATCCCAGCTGTTTGGTCGGAAAGCATGAGTCGTTGGTTTGTGTTTTAGAAAGTCGTCTTCGGTTCATTATAGTTTGTTCGTCAATGGAATATGGAGTTGATACTTTTTCATTGAGTATTACTTAGATGTAGTGATGTTAACTTCTAGCATGTCGACCACTTTGGACTTCAAGATTTAATATTATACAAATTACCGGTGTAGGAAGGTTAGACGATTGGCTCGTGAGAATAGTTAAACACCCCGGATACTTTAAATTTAAAACATTCTAACATATGTAAGTACATTTAGCAACAAGGCTGTTCAAAATTTGAGTCCTAGAATGAATGAGGCTTCTTCTATGAATCATTTACTCCCTGTTTTGCTTTTTACTCACAAATTGTTCGACTTATTTGCAGCTGGGTGGATGCATCTGATGAGCTTTGAGAGTGAAATATAGTATGGTTGTGGACATTCTTTTCTTATATTTAAAGTTTTAGCTTCCAGCATTGAACTTTCTATCAGTATCATCATATCATAATATTGTGAAATTTCTATATGCAAAAGAAATGTTCTTTATTAAGAGGAAAGGAAATGCAGTTTGGACACGACACCCATTTTGCTTTATTTATTCCTGTGCTGTTTACCAAACAGGTGTTGGGATATTATTATCGGTACAAAGAAGGGCTTTTTCTTTTTTTAATAATGTGGAATGGAATTTGGAATAATACAATAAATTTCTTTTCGATCTAGAATAATATTAAATTCTTCAATTTTGTAATTTAATTGTATTGATAAGATTAAGAGTGAGTAATTATGTGATGATGCTATGAAATAGTGGAAAAGGAAACATTAATTTTATATTAATTATCATTATTATAATCCTTTTTTTTTTTTTTAATTTCATGTTAGATTGTTTTTATGAACCTTAATTATCATTAAAAAAATTACATATTCTGAGCAAAATTATTTGCATAATCAATTTACTCGATGTAAATGATGATAGATGCTTATAAAATAACCAAACAAATTTGTCATTTAAATTATTTTTGTTTTTTTTTTCAAAAGTATTTATATTAAAAATATTCCAAACCGACCTTTTAAGTTACTTTATTAAAATAAATAAATAACTTAACCAAAGAATATAAGGATTTCTTTTTGGGGGGAAAAGTATACTATAAATTCGAAAATACTATAAATAAGAGAATTGTATTAATACGTTAAGCAACCTGTCATCCATTAATGCATCTTTTAAGAATCGTCCAAAAAGAACCTCGAGGCATTGAATTAGCAAAAATTAAATCTCATTAAAAAACGGTTAAACAGTGTTTAGTAAATATTTTTAATTAAATCTCAAACATTATCAATTAATCTATTAACACGTGTTAAAGTTTTTATTTTTTATTTTTATTTTACTGAAATCCATTTGATTAAACAATAGTGAGTGGAGGGTAAAAAGGTCTTTTAAATGAGGATGGTCATGATAGAAATAAAACAACGAAGGAAGCACGACTGCTGTACCCAACACGAGAATCTCTTGTTTTCAGCGGTCAAAAGAAACCACATTCCGCGACCTACGGCTCCTCTTCCTCCCAAACACGTGCCAACAAGTTTCAACTTTTCATCTTGGCCATTGAAACTTTTAAATCAATGGTGAGTAAATTTTAGAAAAATCATTATATTTAGCCTAATAGTTAATAAATTGAATTGTTTAGTTTGTGTCTTTTGCAAAAATTTCAAACATGGAAGAATAAAGCCTGAGCAAGTATTTGAGATCAGATATTGATAATTTCGTGGAAGATAAACTTTGGATTAAAATAAATGTTTGCATTCCAACTCCAAAAAAGACCTAAAAAGCAAGTGTTAAAAACACTGCAGGGGAGAGGGTATTGGGTTTATTCATATCACTGATACGGAGAGAGATGCAAATCTCAGGAGGCAATGGCAAAAAAGCTTATGGAAATTGGAAAATACCAAGCAAATTGGGCTTCTTATTTGTTGTTGGGGGCTGAAGCTTCATAGCCATAAGGATTTTTGCTGGCCCAGTTCCATTGATCCCTGCACATTTCTTCAATTCCATACTTGGCCCTGCACAACAACGAACATAACACATCTCTTAAGAGTCTTTATAAACAGAGTGATTCAAACTCCAGCCTTCCTAACAATCTTACTTCCAGTTCAACTCCTTCTCCGCTTTCTCTGTTTCCGCATACACAATTTCAGCATCCCCTGGTCGTCGATCCGCCATCACAAGAGGAATTTTCTGCAAAAGGAATTACATTTCATTATATGTCTTGCAACTCAGCTCATAAGCTTAAATGTTTAGTTTTATTGGACGAATTATTAACACTTCCTTTCATGTGTGGTGAGACTCGAAATGTCCAAATATGAGCTTACTAATTCCAACTAGGGAAGGAAATGTCACCGGACAGTTCTCTGATGCAGCCATGTTACGTACTGATCAACAATGAGAAATCAATCTGACATCTCTATGATGCATTTTCAGCATTGTCTGTTAGGAGTCACGATATTGTCCACTTTGAGCATAAGCTCTTATGGCTTTGTTTTTTGTTTCCCCAAAAGGCCTTGGAGACCGTATTTCTTATAAACCCATGATCCTCCTCTTAGTTAGCTAATGTTGGACTGCTTCTTTCAATAATCCTCCACATTATCTAGTCATTGAGAATGAAAGGTGTACCAGCAGCCTATTGCTGCTATTATTATAATGAGCATACCATATGAAGGAAAATCTTTTACCTGTCCAGATGCACTTTCAAATGCTGAAACCATCTCCAAAACTGAAGTACCCTTTCCAGTTCCCAAATTGTAAACCTCGCAGCCTGTGGATAATATAAGCACAGCGTTATTCTTCCCCCAGTTAAAAGTATAAACAAAACAGTGCTTAATTCTGTATGCAAATCGATACTATTACCATCTGGTTCAGAAAATCAACCAAGGTAAATTCTTGAAAGATGTCAATGGTATGATGTGACTACACTCAAACATGTCTAGGGAAAGAATCTTGAATAGATCTTCATTAGTAAGAAACTAATTGGATGGTGCCTAACATAATCCATTTGTAGAACATACCTATGCTGGGATCATCCACTTTCCGCAATGCGGCAATGTGCCCATCAGCTAAATCAACAACATGAATGTAGTCACGAACCTGCACAAGGGACAGACAATAGCCACCAACCTCTAATTATCAAACAAGAGAAATTTGAGGGATATGAGTAGAAGAAAACTTTATGTCATCCCCGAATAATAATTCAGAAGATGGATTCTTTTGGAAGGGGGTTCACACATACCCCTGTTCCATCCTTGGTAGAGTAGTCGGTTCCAAAAACGGTCAAGGCTGGCCGTCTGCCAACAGCAACTTGTTGCACAAAGGGCATCAAGTTGTTGGGAATTCCACGGGGGTCTTCACCAATGTCTCCACTGGGATGAGCACCTACTGGGTTGAAGTATCTAAGCAATATGATTTTCCATTCTGAATCTGATCGGTAAATATCTCGGCAAATTTCTTCGATGAACAGCTGGAAGTAAAAGAACATATTGTGTCATTTCAATAAGATCTGCTCATGGAAGAAACATCTAAATGAGCATAGGTTCTTGTTTGTTTATGATCTTCACTCAACCAAGAAACAACTATTTACTAAGTTCCCTTTTTCATTAGTGTTCGAGCCAGCTTGACTATTCTCACGAGAAAATCATCTGACTTACTCTATTCGATTGTCAAAGTAACTTGTAGGATATTAAACCTTCCATGGCAGACATGAGTAAGTTTTCTATATTAAAAATCTAAGAGCAGTTTCTAAAGAGCATCTAAGGTTCCATAGTTGATTCAATGTAGTATGCACCTTAGTTCGTCCATAAGGGTTTGTTGCAGACAAAGGGAACTCTTCAGTGCAAGGGACTTCCTTTGGCCACCCATATACAGTAGCTGATGATGAAAACACGAGCTGACAAGAGACCAAATTTTTAAAGATTTGTCAGTTATACCAAAATTGGGAAACAGTCCAGAGAAGACATCACGATAAACTTGTTTTTCCTTGTCAATAATTAAGTTCTTTAAAATGGAATTTAATAACATGTCAGAGAATAACCTTTTTGCATCCATAGGCAGCCATGACTTCCAACAGGACAATTGTCCCAATTAAGTTGTTATCATAGTAAAGCAGTGGCTTTTGGACACTCTCGCCAACTGCTTTAAGTCCAGCGAAGTGTATGACAGCATCGAATCTGCAAAAGCAGTTTGAATTTCCAAAAGTTATAGAATGCAAAAAGAAAGAAAGAATAACAAAAGGCAAAATTTTCTTTTGGAAGCATAAAGCTTCATATTCAAACATTGAGAGAGAGAGAGAGAGCGAGAGGAACAAGGTTATGAAACTAATTCATTTTATCAAAAACCCAGAAATTTCTTGAACCCTCAGTACACAATGAAATCACATAGCTAACAGATATTAGAAAATTATTTAGTTTATTTGCATAATCTAATGAATATGATAAAAACAACTTCATACAAAGTATAATGAAATATTGCGAAAAATCAATTAAACAGACATATTTTCCGAATACCAAATATCATCATTTCATAAAATGCCTTTAATTTTCATGAATGAAGTACGAAACTTGAAAGGACCAACCAACAATGTTCTTCATGAAGAGAGCTGGAGGGGCCTTTTCGTCAATGTCATTCATTAAAAATAACAAATTAAAGCTCTAACTAAAAAAAAATTGTTTTAGCTCCTCTTCATATTAATATACGTCCGACAAAAAATTAAGAAAAACATGTTCAATAATAAATATAAAAAATTAAAAAATTAAATTTTACCTTTTAAATTATATTTATGTCAGCCATGCTCATACTATAAAATAAATTTTAGGAATTAATTTAATGAAGGAAAACAAATTTTAGTCGCCATTTTCAAATACAATATTTAAAAACCCCCTCCCTAAAAAAAAAAAAAAAAAAAAAAAAAAAAANACCGGGGGCATCTCTAGATTCACGCTGAAATGTTTTTATTCGACAGAACCGGACCGCTCCGCTTAAAGTTAGGGGATTCTTTCGGATCGGACTGCACCAGAAAGGCTAAACCACATGTGCACAAAGATGCTTTCTGTACCCAATGCCGAAATGCGAATCATCAAAAAACAGGGTATGAAAGGTGAGAAAGGTAAGTAGATCCTTACTGCGTCGAAGCGAAAACCTTCTCAAGAGCGGGCTTATCCCTCAAATCAAGCTGCAAGAGAAAAATCACAGTCACAAGAACAGTACAAATTGTCAATCGCATTGTAATTGTAGATCGAGAACTTTAGGGGAAAATCGGAAAACAGACTCCAAATCAAATCCACATGTAACTAATCATTTCGAAGAAATCGCCAAATCACGCTCGTGAATAAGAATGAAAGAACCAAAAGCCATCAAATAAACACGATCTACAGTTTAACACACCACATCGAACGATTGACCTAACAAAAAGTACAAAAGCAAGGCAAAATCAAGGCAGAAACCTTGTGAAATACGAGATTCTTCCCGAAATCCCCAGCCAGATCTGTGACTCTACGAAGAGCGATCTCGGAGGAGTTATCCAAGTTATCGACGACGACGGCGTTGTAGCCGCCGAGAAGAAGCTGAAGAACGGTGTGACTGCCGATGTATCCAGCTCCGCCAGTGACCAAAATACTCTTCGCCATGGCTGATGCTCAGAGGGAGAAACAACTGAAGAGTTGAATTATTCTGAGAGGAGTTCGGGATGGTAAGAGAGAAGAGGAATTGTATTTTATAATGCTTATGAGAAATTGATTGCAGAGAAGTTACTGTTACTTATACAAGTAGGATTTCGATTCAACAACTGCAACACCCAGGTTTTATTATTATTATTATTATTATTATTATGTGATTTGCAAGTTTCTAAATAATGTATTTTTTTAAAAATATTTTTGAAAATCAACAAGTTAATATCTTGCAAGCTTGCTGATTAAAAATACATTAGGATACGAGTTTATGCATGTTTCTAAATTTGAATAGATAATTAATTTTATATGATCAAACACCATATACTTAAATAAACCTCCACTCTTTTATTATTTTACCCAAAATGTCACATGTGCCTCCACATTATAACTTTTGACTGATTCTTAAAAATTAAGAATCAGTAAATAAAACTTCAGCCCGAAATACAAGTTAACTACTTGCTAATTAAATTAATTATTTATTAAAATTATTTTAACTTTTATTTATACATGTAGATTATGCAGATTAAAGGAAGACGAGACTAGCATGCTAGAGACTAAGTAAATCCATTTTCGAGTCTATTTTGTGTACATATGCTTTCACTATTGAAAACTTACTTCGATTATTTTTATATGGTAAAAAATACTGGTTTTATACCGGCTTACTGATTTTAGGTATGAAAATAGTTTAATTTCACGACTGGTTTTCAAAGTAAATTATGAATATCAATTAATTGAGCTGAAATTGGTATATATAGTTTTAAATATATATATAGTTTGATTAAAAAAATTAATATAAAGTATAATTACTAAATTTAGATATTTAAAAAGACATGAAGTAAGAAAATAATATTTTAATCTAATATGCATAAGGGTAATCTGTTTTATAGAATAATATGGTGTTCTTCTAGGATACTTGAAGCTCAAGGAAAGGTCAAGCGTGATTAAATGGCCTCTTCCTTCTCCACCTTCCAGTTGTTTGATCGCAGAGGTGAGGTTCCATCAATGGCGATCTCTAGATTTCTGAGTAAAGAGAGGGGGAAAAAATGAAAAAGCAAAGGAAATGGCGGGTTCAATTTCAAAATTTTCAAAGAAACTTCTCCCTTCACTCTTCTGCCTCGTCGTCGTCGGATTCACGCCGGAAGCCTCCGACGTTCAATCGCCAAGCTGCAGTTCAAATCTCAGAGAGATTCTTCCTACTCCATACTCTGATCTCTCCGGCCTCGCCTGCTCCCTCATTTGGCAACAGACGTTTTCCTTCCATGTAATTTTCTCAATCCATCATTTACTTTTCGTATTACCGATACTATTTCATTTCTTGTTTTCGGAATTTAGCTTCGTTTAAACCTAGGAAATTTAAGAAACCTATAGAGAAGCTTGAAAAGAATCAGAAACAGAGGAAGAAATCCATGAAATCAACCCGATTTTGACTGCTAATATCTCACCCGATTCTGAACCGATGTATGTTGCAGTTTTACCAAGACGATCAGAACGTGACGACGTTGGTGTTAGCAGGGAGACACGCTTACAGATGGATCGGAATCGGATTTTCCGGCGACGGAAAAATGGTGGGATCGAGCGCCATAGTGGCTTGGATAGAAAGAGACGGCGTCTCTGGATTAAGGCAATACTATTTAGAAGGCAAAAACATGTCCAGAGTCATACCTGACAAAGGCGATTTGCATTTCACCACTGCAAGCCCTGCCGTTGTTGTTCATGGAGAGCTTCTCTACATTGCTTTCCAGCTCAAGTTCAGCAGTTCCCTATCTCATCAACCAATTTTAATCGCCATCGGCTCTGGAAATCCCTTAAGAAATGGCCTTCTCCCTAAACATGTTAACAGTACCACCACACACATCGAGTTCAGCACAGGTTTTTCCCCCAATTTCTTCTTCCTACAGACCGAATTTCAACAAATTAGGGCTCGAATTTTATCGATTTACCGTTTTATGCAGGTCGCGTAGCACGGCAACCAATGAACCCTAGCGACCTAAGAAGATACCATGGAATGGCGGCGGTAATCGGCTGGGGCATTT
Source organism: Cucurbita pepo subsp. pepo (assembly GCF_002806865.2). Classification (NCBI taxonomy): domain Eukaryota; kingdom Viridiplantae; phylum Streptophyta; class Magnoliopsida; order Cucurbitales; family Cucurbitaceae; genus Cucurbita; species Cucurbita pepo. Next base: position 4,864,166 of record NC_036642.1, read on the forward strand.
TAACGCCGGCTGGATTGTTAATCGCGAGATACTTCCGCCACGTCGAACCGTCGTGGTATTACTTTCATTCTTCAACACAGTTCATCGGTTTCTTCATCGGAATCATCTCCATCTCTTTAGGACGCAATCTGTACCAGAGAACCAACGCCACTTTCCTAGGGCACAAATTCCTCGGCTACACTGTATTTTTCCTTGCAGGTCTCGAGGTTCGTTAACCGTAGCCGATGATCCTCTGTTCTAACGCTTCGCCCCGACCGCTTCGCAATCTGAAACTGTATTCTTTTTTGCTACAGGTTTGCCAGTTCATGGGAAGGCCGTCGCGTGAATCCATACGCCGGCAGTATTGGAACTTCGTTCACTATTGGGTAGGAAGAACCGCAATGGTATTGGGAGTTTCGAACGTTTTCGTCGGCTTCCATGGAGTCAACGCCGATAAGGGTTTGAAGATATGTTTCTTTGTGGCGTTCGTTACTCTGTTGATAGCGTTGATCTTCTTCGAAGGACGAATGAGGAGAAAAAATGAGATTCCGAAAGCCATTATTGATCAACCGCCCGTGTTTCGAATAGCCGGTCAATCTTGAAGCCTTTGTAAAAGATTATGTAAATACAAATTATGAATCATTCACGTTACGAACATCTCTTAGAAAAAATAACTTAAATTACAACTATGCCATCCCAAAAAATTACAGCTACGAATTAACAATATGACTGGTTTTTTCTCTTATAACTAAATAAATATTAAAAATTACAAAATTCATCAAAATTATATTTTTAGAATCCAAATATATTTTAATAACCACCATTATAATTAAAGTTTAATTTTGCATATAATTCGATAAAACATATAAATATATTAATTTAATAAATAAGATAGGCATAATTTAGAGGGAAAAGTAAGGAAATTCTCCTAATTTATCTTAGTTGTATTATTCAACCTATAAAACTTTAAAGATGATAATAATAATAATAATAATAATAATATATAATAATAATAATAATAAATTTTGGGTAATTATAAATATTTTAATTCGACCATTCAACTAGCAAAAAGATTGGCGTGGTCAAATTAATGTTTTATAAATATATTTGGGCATTTAAATGACACTTTCAATTTAAAATTGGTGAATTAGTTGAATAATTAGACTCATACATTAATTTAATGTTAATATATTATTCACTTTAGAAGGACTTAATTGCAACTTTTTAATACATAAATAGGTAAAATCCATTAAAGGTAAATTTGAGAATTGCGCATTTAACTAAAATAAAAGTTAAAATCAATATAACTCATATAATTGATGGTAAGATTAGAGGTTCAAATTTTCGTACTTTCACGTTTTTAACAAATTTTAAAAACAATTAATATCGTTAGAATAGGAAATAGCATAATTAGCAAATGATTGAAGAGTTGATATTGTAGTAATTTTGCAGTTATTATTACAAGGTTAATTAGTCACTTGAAATATCGTACACCAAACTTAATCATATATATTTTATCGTTCATTTTAGGACAGAAATTAATGTATTATTTTTTTTTTCTTTACGTCTATTTTCTCTCTCTTTGCATATTATAATTAAAATGAATTAAAATTTAATAACTTTGATGGTAAGTTTTGAAGCATTGAAGAAGGAAAATAATTTTTAGGCCTCATTTACGTGTAATTTTTAAAAATTAAATTTATTAACCACTATTTCAACCTATGAGATTTATGAATTTATCTGTTTCCTTATCTATTTTTACTTCTGGTTATGAAATCATTCATATTTAAAAAATAAAAAAGGAATGAAAATTTATTTTATTTTTGAATTTTGTTTCAGAACTAATGGTTAAAAAAACATGAAAATTATTAAAATATTGTGATAAAATAAGAAATAAAAAAAATTAAAACAAAAGAGTTAACAATACATTTACTTGGTAGGTTATAAACGATAAATCAGGTGCGAGGGAAACTTGTAATTAAATTAAAAAAAGGCAAAACCTCCCAAGAGAGTCGGTGTCTTGTTGCTTTTTATCTCTCTCCCCGTAAAGGTCAAGCGTCGCCTGTAAATTGAAATCAAGAGCTTCCGATTCCGAATAACTTGCATTCATCGACGAAGTCCTTCTTCAAAGCGTCGGTTCGGCCGATGCATTGCCGTCTGTAAGGTAATTTGTGAGTCCATTGCCTTTTACCCGTCTGATTTTTCTCTTTACAGACTCATTTCATGGTAGGCGTCTCGTTTTTATTGTTGTTCCTTTCGATTTGCAATGTCGTGTTGATTGTTTCAATTTTGATTTAGATCGGCAGTGGTTTCTGAAATGCCAATGTTTTTCATCGCGGAGATTGTTTGCATGTTTGAAGATCAAAGTTGTTGATCTCCTCTTTCCTGGACTTCCTTCTTGTAACAGTGCTAATTATATCGGACTTGTGATTTTTGTTTCGATAGATCTTCTCGTTTTGGCTTTCTGCAATTGATGCTCTAGACTCTGGAGCGTGATGTTCTGGAAAACGATCTCGAAAAAACAAGCAGTTATTTTATATGAGAATAAAGAGAAATAATGGATAGCTACATTGTGGTTGTATGAGAAATCCAGAGCAATAGCGAATTGGTTTAGGTTAATATGTTGTTTTTCTGCTCCCGTAGCTTAAATAATCAATACTCTGGTAGTTTTGGGGCAGCGCCTTATCTTTTTACTAGATGACAATAAGCTAACGGACGAACCTTTTTTATACATAAATTTAAACCTTATTTTTTGTTCAAAGGTTATATTTTCATTGTCCGATAAAAAAGAAGGAATTGAACTTCTGTAAATTTTGCATTTTGGTGAACAAACTTTTAATTGTTACAATTTTTTTTCGTGCTTGATGTTACAATGTCCGAGACAGGTTCAATGACGTTCTAATCACTTTCTGAACCTTGTCTTCCTTGGTGAAGAGCAGCTTGGCTTTCAGGTGGAAAGGAGAGGAATCTTGAGTGTAATGGCCTCTGAGAGGGAAGTTTTTGAACTTTCAGGGCCATTACACTTGACTCCTGTTAATTGGTAAGAATAATTTTTCCTCCTATTGTCATAAAAATAGAAGTCCAATGTTTATTACTATCATATGAAATGTTGAAATGTTTTCAGAGGGTCCCTTAGTTGATCGGCCCAAATGTTCACTTATTTATTTCCAGCTTTGGCGATTTGTACATGAACCAAGTAGTTTTTGTTAGAATCATATTTTAAGACAATTATTTAGAGTTATATTAGATTTTCTTGTTTGAGTTATTTCCTATTTGAATTATGATTCAAAATTAGACAGATTTTAGTATAAATAAATTGTTCGGTCTGTATCAATTCTATGAACAATAAAACCTTAACCCTTTTTGCATATGCTCTATTTTCCCCTCCCTGAATTTCATAGTTTGTGATGTTTTTTTAATAATGTTTTATGTTGTTAATGATTATTTTAAATTATTTGATTGAGTAGATGATAACATTATGACTGCAGGGAGAATGCCGATCACAGAAGGTCAGTTGCTGCTTGTTTGGTTCAAGGTGTCTACATATTAGAACGGGATCGACAGGAGAAGCGTCAAGGTTCTCAGGCCTTAGCTCCCCGCTGGTGGGAATTCTGCCACTTTCGGTTGCTTCGTCCACTCGTCGATGATGTTGACTCTTCCATTTTTGGTGCCGTTTATGAATTTAAACCAATGTTGCTTCAAGGCGACCACAAGAACGATGGGAGTCCCCGTTATGTGATTGCCTTCCGAGGCACCCTGACCAAACCAGATTCTGTCTCTCGTGATATAGAGTTAGATCTCCACTTCATTCAAAATGGTCTGCATCGGACATCACGGTTTGAGATCGCAATGCAAGTGGTCAGAAACATGGTTGCTACTGTTGGTGATTCAAATCTCTGGTTAGCTGGCCATTCCCTGGGGTCAGCCATGGCAATGCTCACTGGAAAAACCATGGCAAGAACAGGCATTTTCCTCAAATCATATCTCTTCAATCCACCATTCTTCTCTGCACCAATTGAGAGAATCAAGGACAAGAAATTGAAACATGGAATACGGATTGCTGGCAGTGTTATCACAGCAGGACTTGCCTTTGCTTTGAAGGCCAGTAGCAATAACCAGAGGAATCCACCCGAGGAACCCTTTTTTGCCATTTCAGCATGGGTACCATCTCTATTTGTTAATCCATCAGATCATATAGGATCAGAATACATTGGATATTTCGAACACAGGAAGAACATGGAAGAGATAGGTGCAGGAAGCATCGAGCGATTAGCAACCCGAAACTCGATCGGAGGTCTTTTGATGAATGCAATTGGGAGGGATTCAGAGCCACTTCATCTCATTCCATCAGCAAACCTGATCACAAATTTATCTCCTGTACAGGACTTCAAACAAGCTCATGGCATTCACCAGTGGTGGCAACCACATCTGCGGTTGCAGTCAAATATCTATAGGTACTCCTAGATATTTCTGCTTTTGAACTTGTAAGACCTGTATTTTATCAATTATGTATGTACGGTGGATTAGCATTTGAGAATTGTCTCTTCGTAGGTTAAATTGCAAATTGTTAACGGAGCTAAACCATTTCATTTTGTTTAGGTTATCCTTGTTTATAATTCTGACAAGGGAAAATCTACACCTTCATGGATACTTCGAGTTGTTATTTTAGGAAATGTGGGGAACTTGCTATCCCCAGGTTCACTCAAAATTTAGGGGTTTCAACAATCCATTAGATTTGGAAATTCATAGATTTCCCATTAAGATCCTCAATATGAACTCGATACCCATATTTTCATCACTTGAAAGACGATACTGCAGCCTACCTAGAGATGATTTCTGTTTTAATGACTTGGTGTTTATAGTAAATGTCAAGTTCTGTAAGTAAGTTTGGATGGATGTGATGCGTTTTTGCAGCAATTTGGGTCTTTTACTGATAATGGGAGTGGTGGTTGGGCCTTCTTCGCTATAAATGAGGGCCCTCTACCTAATTTGATGGTTGCTTGCTTAACAAAATAATCACGTTCATCTCCACTTCACTCACTATCTTAATGGTAACATTTAATATGCCAAGAATAAATAGATAATATTTATTATTTTGGGTGTGATCATATATCTATCTCGCTTGTTAAACATTTCAATTACTTCATAAGTCAAATCGATCATTTTAAAATTGAATGATTTTAAACATGTAACAAACTACGTTGCAAAGAAACTTGTTAGTAATACTAGTTTTGCAACTTGTTAGTAATACTAGTTTGAAATTCGAATAAGTATTATAAAGAAGATTGATTATGTCTAGCTTGTATGAATCAATACATGCAATCTAAACTAGATATAATTGCAAATAAACTTAATTATTGATTAAACTAAACTTAGTCATTGGTTAAAGAAAAGATTAAATAAACTTAATTATTGATTAAACTAAACTTAGTCATTGGTTAAAGAAAAAATTAAATAAACTTAATTATTGATTAAACTAAACTTAGTCATTGGTTAAAGAAAAGATTAAACTAAACTTAGTCATTGGTTAAAGAAAAACACAGATGATCTTTTTACTCTATTTTCAAGTTTACTTTACAAATATAACATACATACATGATTTTATAGGACCTCAAAATGAAAAACTCTTGACTTGCCTTGCCATGAACATTTTCAAAGTAGAACTTTAGATTAACGTTCACCCAAAATTTGTAACAATAAAAAAATAAATGAAGCTTGACTTTTCTTTAACGTGACATGAATTGCAACATTAAATATCACCCCCATAAAGTGACATAATATGTGCCTACCTAACTCAATCTCAATTATATAATATATATATATATATGACCTATTTAGTTTGGATATTTCACTTTAATTTAAAATATGACCCGATTTGACCCGACCCGTCTGTAAAGGACGGATTTAGTTAGAGTATCTGGCTTGGATTTAAAAACATGACCCGACCCGTAGACCCTTACTAGATAGACACCATTGTTTGATGAAGTTTATAATTTAATATTGGTGTATATTTGAAAGTTGAGAAGTGCTCCTGTTAATCGGTCAATGGGTACAGAGAAGCCCAGATAATTGGCCATGGACGGGCCCGCCGTTCTGTAGCCCAATTCAAACTGACTGACAGAACCTAAAATCGTCGGACCTTCTCTCTGGAAAAACCGAGCAAAGAGAGAAAATCCGGAAGAGATAGAGAGAGAGAGAGATCATCGGTTCCGCAATTTCATGTGAAACTTACCTACCCTCTTCTGCAATTTTCCATTTTCAGCGATGATCTGACCGCCATCGCCACGGAACCTTCACAGAACGTGATTCTGAACAAACAAATTGCCCTGGAAAAGCATTCCAATGGGCTCCTCTAAATGGAGTTCTAGCTCATCGGAATTCCACTTCATCAACGTCTAAAATAGGAGTTGTGGGGGTACTCTATGGGACGGGTGATTAATCTACACCTTTCTGCATCGTAATTGCTTGAACATATTCCGTTATTTGACCTCTAGGAATCCTACGAGTAATATGATGGAGGAGGGTTTGGTTCCAAGTGGGAGAACGGAGGAAGAAACTGCAGAGGCTTACGATATCAATTATGTAAGTTTCTAGTTAGTATCTTTGTTTTTCTCTTTGTTTCTGTCGCCATCAGCTAATACTACATAGTATGATCGTATTGAATGCAGTAGAGGCCTTTTGGAGTTGAAAAGAATCTGTGGTTATGTTCATATCTTATTCCCCCTTACGATTTTCATCATGGTTATTGATACAGTTGTTCTCGTGTTACAGGAGGTTTCTGATGAGGTGGAAAGATGTGGGATATGCATGGATGTCATTGTTGATAGGGGTGTTCTGGACTGCTGCCAGCACTGGTACACATGCTTACTCAGTTTCCGTTCCTGGAAATTTCATGTCATTTTATGCTTGATTAACTTCTGAAAGATGGATTTTCTTTCGTATCTCTCTCAACTCTCAGCATCCTCTCAGTTTGATTTAGTTTTAGCCATGTCTCTTAATGCTAGTTTAGATGGAAGACAGGAATTACCCGATCTCTTTGTGCTCTTTAGAGAAGAATAGAAGCTTTTCTCTTTGACTGAACTTCTTGAGGTGAAAAAGGTGTGCATAAGGGCTTCCTCTTTCTCATGAGCTCTCTTTCTCATGCTTGAAATTAGTAGTGGCGGAAATAGATTTGAAGTTCCTAGAAATAGAAACCTAGATGGCTGAAAGGCTTTCTGTTAATTTTGGAGTTTAGTAGGTGTGTGGTGACTAGTTCTTAGGAGGTGTCGGTTAGCTTAGGTATGAAACCTTTTGCATAGCTGGTCAAAGGCTGAGCGTCCATCCAGGTTGAGAAACTGGTATAAACTTAACCATACTTGTGGAATGAAGGTTAATGAGAAGGAAAAGGAAGTTGTGAATAGGGATATCATTATAATTGTGTCTAAGAATTGCTTTCATTACTATTGATTTAACTGGCCAACCAAATACCCTCTTGAAGTTCTTTTTGGCATTGCCTCTTATCCGTCACAATTTGTGCTCATCAAGTCTCGCGAAATTTTCTTCAAAATCAAGCCCCAGAACTACGTAATTTGCTGAGAAAAATTTGAGGTTAGTCTAGGAGGTTGCAGATATCCTTTTGTTCCCCTACCCAAAGTACGTTTTTTTTTTTAATTCACGAGAGAAAAAATAAATAACGAGGGACGATGCTATTGAATTGAATTTGTGATGAAATTGCGGTGAAGTGTGATCAATCTACGGAAGCTTTGAATTTCTTTCACAGTAGCCGTCACTGGTCACTACTATAGTACTTCCAATTTGGATTTTCTCTCGCTTGTTCACCTACTGCATTTCCTAAGAAGTGAAGTTTGCTAGTGGTGCATTTGGTTACGCTAAATAGTTTGCTTACGTGTAATGCTCCTGAATAACCTCCTGTTCAATGATACAAGTTATCTGATTCAGACATGCTCTTTGTATGATGACATCAACATTGAAAATTTATCAATAAAGGATTGAAGAACTTGATTCATCCACCATATAAAGTTGGCAGGTCCTTTACAAAGCTCAAGTGCCTTTATTAGTAGCTACTCCAACTTTCAAGGTGTACCTATGTCAACTCCAATTGTCCACAATCATGTAGTGGTCATCACTATTCATTGTGTTCAAAAGATCTTATGTATTTTTTTCAGCTTTATTTTGGTGTTATTATTTTGTTGAACCGTGTCACCCAGATAAATACCCTTGTCAACTTGTGTTGCTTTACTGCTTTCGTTAAGAATGTCGATATATGATGCTACTTACTAGAGGGAGATATGTGGAAAGGCTGTCTATTTTACAGTAGATTGAAGTTGCAAGGCTCCAAAGCCTTCATTGTAGGGAGGGAGAGAGGAGAGAGGGTAGGAGAGATGTTTCCACCATCTTATTTTCAGGTTCAGTTTTTGTATGCATTGGCAATTGGGCTACAAGTACAAACCTCCATCATCTTATTTTTAGGTTCTGTTTTGTATGCATCGAGTATTGGGTTAGAATTATAAACCTTCTCTTGGTTTTCTGCGTCCACTGTCAAACAGGGAGACGTCTGACGCAGTGAATCTCATATAGTTGTTAAGGGATTTTCCAGTTAGTTTGAGGAGGACAGATATTTTTGCAATGCACCTGCCCTTAGATGTTCTCTTTATTCCTCATTTTGGAAGGTGAAACTTCCTAAGAAGGTAAAATCTTTTGCTAGGTAGGTTTTACTGGAGAAGGTGAACATATTGGACCTTGCTTAGAGATTTGTCCTTTTATTGAGGACCCACTGATGCATTGTCTATTGACGTATGGTTGAGGGTCTGATCACGTCCCTTAGAAATGTCTGTTAGCATCTTCCATTTTGGAACGGAGACCACATTTTGTTGCGGTTTGGGGTTTCTTTAGCCTGCATAGAGATTTTTGTTCTTTGATCCACGAGGTCTTTTGGGTTCCACCTCTTTCGAGACAAGGGATGGTTCCTTTTGAGGGTTGGATTCTATTGCAGTTTTATGGCACATTTGGATTGAGAGGAACAATTGGATTTTTAAAGGAGTAAGAGCTAGTGATGAGGTTTGGTCTCTACGGCTAGGTTCAATGTTTAGTTCTATAGTTATCTGCTAGGACTTATTCTTTTGGGTGGGAGTCTGTTTTTGTATAGGTAGTCGTCATGATTCCTTGGTTTGCGCTGTCTTTTTGCATGCTCTTTTATATTTTTTTTCATGTTAAGCAAAGTGTTGATTTTCATAAGAAAAATTTATCATCCTCTGTCCATATTATTTTCTGGTTCTGTTTTGTATGCATTTACAAATGGTTTATAATTATAACAATTTGTCCATCTTCTTTCAGGTTCTGTTTTGTATGCATTGACAACTGGGCAACTATTACAAACCTTTGTCCACTTTGCCAGAAAGAATTTCAGCTCATCACATGTGTTCCAGTAAGTTACACATTTCTTCGCTCAAAGCTATACCTTTTGCTTACATTTTTAGCATTGTTGCAGGCCTTTGCTGTTACGTATTATTTCATTTCCTCACTGGAAGTTTGATTTCTCGATAAAGAAAAAATTTGAGGAATAGCTGAAATTTGAAATCTTGATCTGGTTTGTAGGTGTATGATACTATTGGGAGCAACAAAGTAGATGAAGAATCATTTAGCAGGTTTGCTTATTTCATTTTTTCTATTATTTGTACAATTATTTATGCTGATCTCCAATGCATTTATGTGGTATACATGGTGTTACAAAATGGCTAGCAAAGGAGAATACTATCATATTTACTGATGCATATTCATCAGAGCTGTATTCTAATAATGATGCAATTTGGACTCTTAAAACTGAAAAGAAAGTAAAAATAGCTGTTTTCACATTGCACAAGAGCTTTTATTCTGTTGGACATTACTGAACTGGAGCTTGTGCAATGTTGGTTGACTCAAAATTTCATCAAGATGGTTAGTAATGTGCATGGAGCAAGTTGGGTGGAAAAGTTATCAAATTAGCTTAGATGCAATTTTCTGGGATGTGCAATGATGTTAAGTAACCTCCCATAGTGGTTACGCATGCCTCAAGCGGTAGGTCTTACCAGATGGAGGAGGAATAAATCTTAACAACCTACTAGAAAAAAAAAAAAGAAGAAATCCTTAAGCCTTTTCTTGCCACAGGATTGACAAGAAGATAAAAATCTCTTACGTTCGTACAAACTCATACATACGCACATACGCACATACGCACATACATACATATGTATATTTATAGGAGTCCTATTCTAGTGAAGAGTAGAGAATGTAATCTATATTCTGTAATATATGGCACCACACTCCATTTTCTGTTACTTTTTCACCATCTGATTACAAGATATGACAGTGAGAATCGTCAAGGGTCACTCAAGTTGTCCTAAACACTCGTAAAAACCTACAGTGCTTGTTCTTGTCAGCATAATATACCTTTAAAGGTTACAGATAATAATAGCCCTCTTGCCCATGTCTCATTGCTCCTTACTGATTTCTTGGCTGTCCAGGCCTTGTTACAATGTATTTGCTTTGGAGAGAATTAAAGTATGTTTCCTGGAATTCACATATTTATATTTATTGGTAATAATTGCTACACTTATTAAATTTTCATGTGGAATTATATGTAAATCGTCAAATTGATCCCACTTATATTTTCACTCTTATTAGTTTTTCAAAATCTAGTAAACTAACATCTCATGTCTACTTCTCTGCAGAAATGACGATTGGTGCTTTGAGGGAAAGAGTAACATCTCTTTTCCATCATACTATATTGACGAGAATGTAATTTGTCTTTCTTTTTTAATCCTTCTAGCACTTTTGGGGTCAATTTTCATCAACATTTGTTCCAATTTTCTATAATAACCGACAATCACTACACAAGAAAAAGAAGATTTTTTGATAATTTTAATTTTCTTGGGAGTCCTGATAAGATGAGCTGCTCTTTTTTTTTTTTTTTTTTTTTTTTTTTTTTTTTTTTTAATTTTATTTTATTTTTAAATAGTTTTNTAAATGAACTAACTTTCATTTTTGAAAATGCTGGATCATCATAATCTGTGGTTTTCAAACTTTCATTGAGAATCGGCGGGTGGTCTAGGTTTCAAGTTAGTGCAAATCTTGCGCAAAAGAAATATTTCTCTCTTTTTTTTGGGGGGNGGATATTTTTGGAGATCTTATTCAATAAAAGGCCATGTGGTTCAAATCGAAGATGATTTTTGCAATGGAGCATGGGGTACACTATAGGAATTTGAGAAAGAGGCTGGGTTGCAAGGTTTCAAATTAAAAAGTTTTGGATGAAAGCAGTAGTTACGGAAAGATTCTTAAGGGCTGATTCTGTTTGTTGCTAAAGAATGATTCTCAAGGGCTTTCATGCGGCAAGGATTGAAATTGAGATTTCTCATCTTCAAGATGCAGATGATACAATTATTTCAGCCCAAACCAAGAAGATTTGCTTGAGAATTGGTGGTCTGTTATTTCTACTTTTTTACATGCTTCAGAACTTTCTCTTAATTTAACTACAATAGCTGTCGTTGGGATTAATGTTGAAGAGGATGAGTTGATGCTCTGCCTTTCAATTACCTCGGGATTCCTTTGGAGGAAATTAGGAAGAAAAAAAAAAAAAAAAAAAAAAAAAANNAAAAAAATCCTTCTGGGACCAGGTGATCGATAAATTTGCAAAAAAGATATGCAAGTGGAGTAACCTTACTCTTTCTAAGGGAGGTCGTCTTACCCTAGCCCAATTAGTTCTTTGTCTCCCTCTTTATTATTTTTCGGACCTGAAGGCTCCTGTGGGAGTTACTCAGGAAATGGATAGGTTGGTGAGGAATTTTTTCTGGGATAGAAGAATGTATAAACAGTGTAGCCACTTGGTGAATTGGGAAAAACTTCTCCCCCATTACTTTATGGTGGTCTCAGCTTTGGAGCCTTCCAGCAAAGAAACAATGCAATATTACTAAAGCGGTTGTGGAGGTTCACTCAAGAAGAAGGGACTCTTGGAGAAGGGTGATAACTAGTGTTTATGGTGAAGAGCCAAATGGGTGGAGGACTCTAGAGCCTAAGGGAAAAGCGAGAGGAAAGCCATGGTTCGAAATTGCCAAGAACTATAACTTCTTCTTCAAGTTTCTTCTTAAAGTAAGTAATGGGAGTAAAGCTAGATTATGGAACGACAATTGAGTGGGGGTTATAACACTGTATGAGAAATTCCCAGATATTTTCTCCATTTTGATGAATTGGTGGTCTGTTATTTCTATCTTTCTACATGTTTCAGGCCTTAATCTTAATTTAAATAAAATGGTTATTGTTGAGATTGATGTTGAAGAGGATGAGAGAAGGCACAATTGCAATGCTAAGTTGTAGAATTGATGCTCTGCCTTTCAATTACCTTGGGATCCTTTGGGGGTAAATTTTCAGGAAAAATCTTTTTTGGGACCAGGTGTTTGATTAATTTACAACAAGGATTCTAAAGGAGGTTATCTTATCCTAACTCAATCGATTCTTTGTAGTCTCCCTCTCTATTATTTTTCGGTCCTGAAGGATCTTGTGGGAGTTACACAGGAAACGGGGGATTTTTTTTTTTCTTTTTTGGGATGGAGGAACTCATAAACCGTTTTGTCACTTGGTGAATTGGGGAAAAACTTTTCTCCCATTACTTATGGGGGTCTCGGTTTTTGAGCCTACCAGCAAAGAAACAGCACCTTATTACTGAGTGGTTGTGGAGGTTCACTCAAGAAGAAAGGGCTCTTCGCAGAAGGTTGATAGGTCGTGTTTACGGTCAAGAGCCAAATGGCTGGAAGACTCTTTGAGCCGAAGGGAAAAGCGAGAGGAAAGTCATGGTTAGAAATTTCCTAGAACTATAACTTCTTCTGGTTTCTTAATTTTAAAGTAAATAATGGGAGTAAGGTTAGATTTTGGAAGGACAAGTGGGTGGGGGGTCTAATGCTGGATGAGAAATTCCCAGATACTTTCTCCATTTCGATGAAGCAGGATGCGGAATAGTGAGGCGATAGATTGGTAGACTATGGAGAGGTCTCTTTGATAGGGAGCTGGAAAGCTGGGTTGGGCTGATTGATGCACTTGATGTTGTCCAGTTGGGAGAGTCCAATGACCGATCTTTGTAGTCTCTTGATGCAGGGGGGGTGTTCTCCTCAAAGTCTGTTTTTTTTTTTTAAGTTGATGGGTTCTGCCTCTTCAGTGAAGTCTCATATTTTAAATGCTATTTGGCATTTTAAGTGCCCTAAAAAGTGAAGGTTTTTTTTTGAGGTCTATAGTTCATAGAATTTTGGAATACTCGGTAAATGGTTCAAAAGAAATGCAGGAACTGGGTTCTCTCACTGTCGGTGTGCTGTCTTTGCCTTGAAAGAGGAGAATCTGGATCTTTTGGTTCTGCATTGCCTATTTTCTGCCAATGGTTGGTTCTCCCTCATGAATAGCTTTGGGGTGAGTGGTTGTTTGCCGATATCTAAAGAAAGCTGACTCCTAGAGGCGTGTTCAGGGTGGAAAACGCCCAAAGGGCCAACATTTTGTGGTCTTGTGTGGTCAGGGCACAGGTGTGGCACGTTTGGCTGGAAAGAAATCAGAGGGTCTTGGAGGATAAGTCTTCTTATTTTGAGTTTTTTTAAGTGAACAGCATACAGTTTCTAGTTGAGCGTATAGTCACAGGAAATTCTCTGGTATTAAAACCTTACTACAGTCTTGAACAACTGGAAAACGTTCTTTTATTTTGTTCAAGGCTGGGGCTCCTTCTACCCCGGCCTCTAGGTTTGTTCACCCCATTTTTCTCCTTTTAATGCAATTCTCATTTTTCATAAAAAGAAAAAAAAAAAAGAAAAGAAAAGGAAACGAAAGCAATAGTTACGGAAATAAGTAGTTCAATTGAAACAAATACTTGTCTACTCAGAATATCCATATTATTTTCTTTATATGCTAAAGTTTAAAAGATGTGAGGTAATAAATTATTAATATTAGGAAGGAGATTTAGTTCAGATTGATCATGTATTATTACAAGTAACGTTCACATAAATATTGCCCTGGAAATTTCAAATTTGGTACAGCACTAATTTTTTTTTCAAATTTACTAGAAATAAAGGATGGAAACTTTATTGCCCTGGAAAATGTTTACCCACTTTTACTGTTATATTATAGTATTGAATAATTGAAAGTCCGATGTATAATTACTAATGTACTGCTTCATTTTGTAGGCAGTTATCTGCTTGGATGGTGATGGCTGTAAGATTAGAAATGGATCTGGGTTTACTGAAGGAGAATCTGATCTTGATACCTCAATTGCTTGTGACTCTTGTGATACATGGTAAAGTTGGAGCATTCGGCCCGAAGTACACACATGCATTGATGCTTGCATATGTATATATTCGTATGTTCTCATGTGCATATATACATGTATTTGCATGCATGTTTAAGCATATGATCTACATATATAATATATTTATGATTGCCTTTGTTCGGTGTTATTTCCAATAACAAGCATCCCTTTCTTAACCATGCTTGTAACTTCTCAAATACCCAAAGAAGATCAGATATTTTTTGGGAGCTTAGTCACAAAGGTGGCATCAATTCACAAGGTGATCCAAAAGAGACAGTTGAACTGCTCCTTATTGCCTTGATGGTGTGTCCCATGTACAAATAGTAACGAAGTTCAGGACAACATCTTTGTTAAATGCAACTTTGCTCCAGAGTTTTGGTGCACCATCCTTAAGGCTCAAGGCTTTCTATTGACAATGGCTCTTCATTCAAGAAGAAAAGGAAACATTATGGCTCTGGATTTCTTAGCTTTCTTTTGTTTGTTCTGATTAGAAAGAAACAATTGCATCTCCAACACTCGGGTCCTTTCTTAGTATGATCAGCTGGAGTTCCCTTCCGTCAATTCTCATCATTTAAAATTTCAAAAAAAGTAGTCAACTGAGTTGCTTCTTTTTATTTTTTCTTTCTTTATTTTTCTTATATTACTGATTATTTAATTAACTCTTTTTTTTCCCTGGGTTAGCTTCCCCATCCCGCATCCTTACATTGGTGCAAGGCAATTTAATACCTTGGGTTCATTTTTCTCTCTCCATTATCTCTATATTTGTTTTGGATACAAAATGATTATGTAGAATGATTTACTGATTTGTGTTATGTGATTGAGTTCAAAACTGAATTATATTGACTTTTATTCCATAAGTTCACGTTTTAATTGTATGGGGACAGGTATCATGCATTCTGTGTTGATTTTGATCCTGAAGATACAACTGAAAGTACATGGTTATGCCCAAGGTTAGTCAGAGAAACTGTTGTTTTATTATCTTTCTAGATTTTGCAGTTTCCATTATTGGATGCAGAGTAATCGATTTACTCCTTTATGCTTCGTAACTATTGGTTTAATTCAGACTGATTTTCATGCATACTGTAAAAGCTTGAAACTACTATAAATGTAATAACAATGACTGATTGAGCAGGAAAAGTTTTTTTTCAGCTTTTTTCTGATAAGTTTATAAACCCCGCATTTAAAGTATTATTGTGCAGCGCATGCTTCTTTCAGCCTTGTTTTTAAAATGCGAGGTGATTAAAGATAAGATTTGACATAGCATTTATGTAGGTCCTTTAGAAAAAATGTTTGAAGTTCAACTAGTTCTATAAAATGACCAGTCTTACAAGTTCAAATTACATTCTTCAAACTAAACCCAGATTTACCCAGTCCTGGGTTTGCCTCTTCTTTATTTGTCTTTCACATCTGTATTATGGTTTTCCTGCAGATGTGGGGCTATTGATCAGGAAACTTCTATCAATGATTCAGTTCTGAAGTTTAACAGTGACTTTGATTCAATGAATGCTTCGGTTGCACAAAGTTTTTCCAGAAAGGTGTCTGTATCCGTTGCTGATACTGGAGAGACAGCATTGGTTGTCTCAATGATTGGAGGAAATCAGGTTAATGAAGTACAAACTGATAACACTTTGTCAACCGATGAAATTGAAAAAAATAAAAAAATTGAAAATTTCATATTGGCTTCGGAAGCTAGTAGGCCAAATGCCACTGTATCACCATTGGAGAATACTCTCGTTCTGCCAGCCCCATCAATGGAAATTACTTCTGCTGTTCCAGCACTTGGGGACAAAGAATTGGAACTTTCTTTGTCACATGATACTCCCATCAGTTTTCATTATGATTCCCCTACAGATGTTGGGTTGAAAACAAGTGCTGATGAAATTAAGACCGAGTCAAGTAGCCTTGAAAGCACCAGAAGTTCCTCAAATATATCCCACCCTGTAAACAAAATGTCTAAAGATGAATTGAGCATGGGTCTTCATCTTGGTTTATCTGTGGGCACATTCTTGTCTGGTATTTTTCCATCTAAAGATATCAATCAACAGGAAATTTATCTCTATGTTTAGGCTTAGCTCATTGCTGTTATTTTTAATGCATTTTTAGTTGATTACTTGAATGATGAAAATGGGGATCGAAGTGTTCACGTTAAGCCGGAGTTGTTTTCTTCAGAAGGACACTTGTTACAAGGTACGGAAGTATTTCCTCTGTTGCTTTTGGGAATTATTGCAAGTCCAGAGAAAAGTTCAAATTGTTTTACCTCTTTATGTAGTTTTTGGAAACTAGGAAGGAGTTCGTGGTGTTTCTGTACTCACTTCTTTCTGGATATTTTCAGTTGATAATGTCGCATCTCAAACCACCCCGGAAGCATCTATACTTATTGGTGTAAAGAGGAAACGCACAGATTGCAGGTTAATTCTATAAACTATCAAATGCAAATTTATAGAACAGTTTCCAGCTTATCAATGAAAAGTCTGCTTCTTAAGCAAAAAAAAGTTTCCAGCAATTCGCTCCTCGCAATGTGTTTACAGACTGTTTCAATGTTGTTATCTAATAACAGTTATCTTCTTTTCTTTTCTTTTTTGTCTCGCCTATTGGTGTAAATACTTTTTGTTCTCTTTCTTTTTTGTCTCGCCTAACACAATATCAACATTAACCCACTTAATTTCTGACTTTTGATGCCAACTCACTTAATTTATGAATTGACTAGCTTCCTTCGCTTTAGGAGCTGATACTCAGTTTATTCTTGACCTCCCATCTCTGGATGATAAAGAAAGTTAACCATTCCAAACCAAAATATTAAGTTTTTACTGCCCATTAAGAACTTCAGGCTTAATAAGCCTTTGATCTCCAAACGTACTCTTGTTTTGCTCCAGAAGCTCTATCGTTGATGAATTGTGTTTCAAGTGCACTTTTTGACCAATGCTAATTGAAATCTACTTAGATGTACATGCTTCTTTGACTTATATTCTACAAATTCCATTTAGATTAAATTTGAATCTTATAATCTGTTGTCATGATGGTTCCTGAAATCCCTCAGTGATCACATCCAGAAGACTGCTGATAATGGAGGTGATAAAGCCAATTCTGATATAAAACTTGTTCTGGGGAAGAATCAACCAGTTCCTTCTAAAAATGATGTGGAGCTAACTGAGCAAGATGATACTGCAAAGAGTTTGGCTAGGCCATTAGTTCCTACAGAAGCCAGCTTGAAGCGAATATCAAGAAAGAAAGGTGTCAATGCTGATATAATGAGTATAGTTCGGGGCCGAAACCGCAGGCCCCCTCCAGGAAGGGGGGCATGCTCAAATTCTAATGATGAAGAGTTGGATGAGCGAGAAAATTTGACTGGTTTGAGAGTCAAAAAGATCATGAGAAGAGCTGGCGAGGATCAGGAATCATCCATGCTAGTTCAGAAACTAAGAAATGAAATAAGAGAAGCAGTTCGCAACAAATGCGCAAAAGATTTTGGGGAAAACCTTTTGGATTCTAAGCTACTTGATGCGTTCAGGGCTGCAATATCAGGCCCTAAAACCGAGACTCAGAAAAGATTATCAGCTTTGGCTGTGAAGGCGAAAAAATCATTATTGCAAAAGGGGAAAATACGTGAGAGTCTGACAAAGAAAATATATGGGGCTACTAATGGAAGAAGGAAGCGTGCTTGGGACCGAGACTGTGAAATTGAATTCTGGAAGCATCGTTGCATAAGAGTGAGAAAGCCCGAAAAGATTGCAACTTTGAAATCCGTCCTTGACCTCTTAAGAAATGGTCCGAGTCCAGATGCAAAACAAGATTCTGAAGGCCAGCCCACAAATCCGATTCTTTCTCGATTATATGTAGCAGATACATCCGTCTTCCCACGGAATAATGACATCAAGCCTCTCTCGGCTTTCAAATCTTCCTCTTCTTTGGATCAGAAGAAAGATCCACTCACAGGGACTAGTAAGGTTCCAACGAAGGCTGGTATTCCTCCTCTGGCAGTAAATGCAGGGAATAGTTGTTCCGTGTCTGCCTCGAAGAGTGCTGCGGGTTCTAGTAAAGGAAATCATAGTGGAAACTCAGAAGCATCAGTTGGTTCTAAGATTAGACCACAGAATACTGTTTCTTCTACATCCAATAATGCAATTGATAAAAGAAAATGGGCTCTAGAAGTTCTTGCTAGGAAAACTGGTGATGGTTCCAGTGCAGCAAACAAAAAGGACGAAGACTTGGCTGTGCTTAAAGGAAATTATCCATTGCTAGTATGTATTTTCAGTTTCTTGTGCGGAACTTTATATAATATTTTGTATGTCTGAATTTTGAAACATATGGTCGTGTTTTGTTTCTGTAAACAGGCTCAGCTACCAATAGACATGAGACCAAAATTGGAACCCAGTCGCCACAATAAAATTCCCATGTCAGTAAGGCAGGTGCGGAAGATTTTGTGCTTTGACAATATTACTTCTTTGCAAAGTTTAAAAATGACTTTTCTCCTCCCTCTTCGTGTGTGCTTAGAAAGAGTTTTCCAAGTGCCATATTGACCAAATAAGGAAAAAAAATTATTTGAAAAATGAGAGAGAGCTTCTATCAGGAAAAGGAGAGAGTTTATTGACCATTGCTTTGGATGCTACATCTCCTGTTATTCAATAAAACTGCTAGTTTCTGTTTGTTTGTTTTGGATAGGAAACAAATTGTAACGGAAAGAATGAACAATTACAGAAAGGGGTGGAATTACAAAAGGTTCATTTAATTGGCCAAAAGATGTCTATAATTGTTAATGGGAGAGTATCATTTTCACCATGATAAAGCAGTCACTAGAAATGTTTCGAGTCAAAAGGCTTCCCCTTGCGGTTAAAACTGAAAGTTCTCTTTTCTCTTCAAGTTTAAGACTCCAAAAATGCTTTAGTTAAAACTGTCAAAAGATCTTTTCGAAATTTTAAATTAATACTGATTATGTTGTGTGGTTACTCAATTGGATCCTTGTGTTGCAGCCATTAATTTTAAATATACACTTCAGTTGCTATATTACTAATGGTCCTTGAGTATCCTTGAAATGTATGCGGCAATTTTTTTCAATTGAGCGCTTGGTTCAAGAACCTTCTCGTTGATTTCTGTAGACCATCCATTTAATACATCTGATGGTGGTCAACTGTTGTACTTGTTTAAGTTGATTGAATGCCTCAAGTTGTTCGTTTATTTTCATTCCTTTTATTGCAACTTATGCACAGGCTCAGCTTTACCGCCTGACGGAGCAGTTCTTGAAGAAAACAAATTTGACAGTCATGCGCAGAACAGCAGAGACAGAGTTGGCCGTTGCAGATGCCATTAACATAGAAAAGGAGGTTGCTGATAGGTCAAACAGCAAAGTTGTATATCTTAATCTTTGTTCTCAGGAGATATTGCATCGCACCGACACTGGCAGATTAAATACAGCAGCAGCAGATTTGGATTCCTCATCCCAGGCAAATGATCCGATTGATGGAACTGAACTAGCCACTCATCCAGAAACAGATCCTGAAGTTCAAGAAGCACTAAGAAATGCAGGTCTTTTATCTGATTCACCTGTGAGTAGCCCTCCACACAGAACTGAAGTCGATGATGATGATGCCCCAATGAAAGACTTGCAAGACGATGAACCTGAAAATGTAATAGAAATGGATGACCAGCCAGATTTGGATATCTATGGTGATTTTGAGTACGATCTAGAAGAAGAAAGCTGCTTCACCACGAAAGCTACCACCAAGGTTTTGAAACCACCAGATGAAGGTGAATCAAAATTGAAAGTTATTCTTTCCACCCTAAACACTGAAAGTTCGATTCAGGCATCAGATGCCGAAAAGTCTGAGGGAACGGAGAGTGTTGAACTTCTGAAGGATGCTTCTTGTTTGCCGAAAAATGAAACTAATGTGGAGGCCGGAACAGCCCCTTCAGAGGGTGAGAATGAAGGCTCTGTTGCTGTTCCTCTGAATAGTACCGAAGTTGAAGAACCTTCCTTGGCAGAATATGAAGAACTCTATGGACCTGACACAGAGCCACAAATTAAGAATCTTCCAGGTGAAACTCCAACAGATGAGCGTTGTGTGCCTACTCCAGCATTTGGTTCCGAGCAGAAAGATTCTTCCAATGATGGAAGTTCTGTGCTAATTCAAGATGGAAATGAATCGGACATTAAACGTGAGGAGAGTGTAAAAGGAGCAGTTGCTACCACTGTTTCTCCAATCCCCACTGCTGGAGAGGGTTCTCCCCACAAGAAGGGGAAAGCCAATGCTGATGACAATAAGCAGTCTGATAGCAACAATTCTGTAGCTAAGAAGGTCGATTTCTTTCATCACTTTATCCCTCACCCCTGAACCATCGTTCTATTTTTTACATCGAACTGATCGAATAACGCCTCAAATATTATAATCTTTGGAGAATAACTCAATGCAGGTCGAAACATACATCAAGGAGCACATCCGACCTCTGTGCAAGAGTGGGATCATAACACCCGAACAATACAGATGGGCAGTCCAAAAAACCACCGAGAAGGTCATGAAGTACCATTCCAAAGATAAGAATGCAAATTTTCTTATCAAAGAGGGTGAAAAGGTGAAGAAGCTTGCAGAACAGTATGTAGAATCAGCACAGCGGAAGGGCGTTGATTAACATCAATCAACGTCATTTCATTTCATTTCTCGAGTTGTCGAAGCTTCGTGTAATGTTGTCGAAGGGGTGCTGGTTAGGAATCCGACATGGGAGTTCCATATTCAGTAAGCAACTATGTTTCTGATTTAGCTCAAATTCTGTCCTCACACAATTGCAAATTGAAGCTCCATCTTTCTTGAAGAACGCATGAGAATCCCTTTTAAAAGCTATATATAATAAAAAGAAAGTGTAATTTTCTGTCTAAACAGAGACAAGAAACTGGTGGGAGTAGCCTCTTTATTATGGTTGATCTCCTGTGATTGTTAGTTAAATGCATTGTTTTAGTTGAGGACAGATATAATCTCAGCCCTTCTACATAATTTTCTCTATGGCTAATTTGGTTCATTTTCAAAGTGATTTACACTAACACAAAAAAAAAGCCCAATATCCATTTATTTTATCTTAAAATTTAGTTTCCTTTTTATTTTCTTTTTATCCACGTCAGCAAAAAAAGTAACGAAAAAATTATGAATAAATCATCTGCTTTTCTTTTGATTAATAATACCCAAAAGAAAAAAGAAAAAAAAACTGAATTTCAAATGGCAGAAAGTGGATTCCGGTAGTTCTGGAGGTTGAGAGCAATGAATTAGCCACAAACAAAAATCCATGGCGATTGCATTTCCATGTCCAAGCTTCCCATCACTGAAGAAACTCTCTCTCTCTCTCTCATCTTCCTCTACCCACTGATCAAACTCTCGCATGTTTGTAGTTGAACATGGAGGATTCGCGAGATGATCTGTTGTGCATTAGATACCGGAGTAAGAAGAGGGCTAGAAATAGCAAGAAAGATCATAACAATGGCGGAATCGTCGTCAACAACAACAATCAAAACCAAAACAACTGCGTTAACAAGAGGACGAGTTTATACGACTTCTTCTGGTCTTTGCTCTTTTCCCTCTCTTGTCTCGTCTGCTTGTTCTATTCCAAGCTCGTCCTTGGTTATGGTGATTCTGGTACAATCCTTCAATTCAATTTGTTTTTTCTTCTGGATTTTTATTTTGGTTTCTTGCTGTTTTAACTGAACTTTCCTTTTCTTCTTTTGCGCTATGTTCTGACTCATCTTTCGTAGAATGATTTTGTGGAACAGAATGGAGGATACTGTTTAGTTGATTGTTTAACACAGTTTGGATCTTAATGTTACTTTTTCACAATCTTCTGAGTGTTTTATTGATAATGTGATTTCGCTTTCCTTCTGTTTTCCCATAATTATTACGCAAATATGTTGTTATCGAGGGGATGGCTTGAATTTTTATCCGAATTCCTAGGTCTCACAAGGAAAAAGTAAATGATTCTCTACGCTATAAGAATCGTTTTGAATTGGTTTATCTAGGCGCTTCTTTGTTTAGAAGTTCTCTGTTTGATGATGATTGCAATAGTTTCTCGCTCGGAAATGGTTTTGAAAGGTTGATTCCTTGTACTTGTACCTTAAATTAGGTTGGAGTTACTGAAGTCATGTTTTCCAGGAGATTCTTCTTCTGTGAATAGCACTATTTTCCCTAGTCCTGGAAATCAGAAGCTAGATGATTACGCCTATTCATCCATAGCAAATGGAAACAGTAGTATGAACTCTGGATCGTCTGAACTCAATGTGTCAATGAACTGTAATGAATCCTATGTTCATCACAACTATGCAAATTCAAATTGCTCACTTCCAGAGTCAAAGGCATTTGAAGTAGCAGTCTTGAGTGCACTTGGATATCCATCTTTAATGTGCCAAGTACAACAGTCAGAGAAGAAACAAACTCATCAGAACATCAGAAGGTCCTAGTGGCAGAAGAGCTCACCCCACATATCTTAATTTGGACGAATTTCGCAACATTACGATGAAAGATAAAGAAGGCGACATGCCTGATCAGTTAGTTAACATTACTCATCGGCTTGAACCGGATGGATCAGATTACAACTATGCATCTTCATCGAAAGGTGCAAAGGTTGTTGCTCATAACAAGGAAGCAAAAGGAGCATGTAATATATTGGGGAAAGACCATGATAAGTATCTGAGGAACCCTTGTTCTGTGGGAGAAAAGTATGTTGTGATTGAGCTCTCAGAAGAGACCTTAGTCGATGCTGTGATTGAACATTATTCTTCTAATTTCAAGGCATTCAATTTGTCTGGCAGTTTGAGCTATCCAACGGAGACATGGCCTAAATTGGGAAACTTTGTTGCTGCCAATGTAAAACATGCTCAAGTCTTCAAGCTTCCTGAACCAAAATGGGTTAGGTACTTAAAGTTGGATGTTCTTAGTCATTATGGATCAGAGTTTTACTGCACAATGAGTATAGTAGAGGTTTATGGTGTGGATGTCATGGAGAGGATGCTTGAAGATCTCTTTGTCACCTCTTCAGAAGCTGCTCCAAAGAAAATTTCAGACGAAGAGCCTAATTCAACCGTGTCGACTTCTTCAAATTCAGATTTGGCTCAGTTAATGAGATAGACGACGATGAAATGAACTTATCGACTACCGGTGCATGGAGAGAAAGTATGGATGATCAGGCAAGTCTTGCTCTAGAGGTTGCAAAAGTTCCCACGAATGTTAATAAGTTTCCTAATCCTGTAATTGAAGTTAGACAACAGCTGAACGGTAGACTACCTGGTGACACTGTCCTGAAGATCTTGATGCAGAAGATGAGGTCACTTGAGACTAAATTATCTGTGCTAGAGGATTATATCAAAGAATTGAACCGACGACAAGGGAAACTTCTACCGGATCTCGAAAAAAAGATGGCTAGAATGTCATTGCTTCTGGAGAATACTAAATAAGTTGTCAAGGATCTCATGGTTTGGAAGGAGACAATTGTGAGTAACTACTTTCATGCATTTTCTGACTAGTTACTGCAATAAATACTTATACCTTTACCATTTTGTTAGGAAAAAGAAATAGCTGAATTCAAATCATGGAAAACAGCTGCTACATCGCTAATGAATGAATTGGCTACAGAGAACAATATGCTCAGGTTAGATAAAGAAGTTCTCCTAATACATAACTTGTATGTTATTTTCTTTTTCAATAAAGTATCCGTTTATTTGGTGCAATGTGTCTTATATTGGCCTGACCCTAAAACAGCTATCTTAATTTTCTTGACCTAAAAAGCTAGAGAACTACTTTTGATTGGCATGTTGTCAGTAGAATTGGTGATTTACACTGGGAATGGATGAATTTATACATTTTATATGAATCTTAAAAACCTTTAAATGTTTAGTTATTATATTAAGTTTCCAACTTAAGGTAATCCGTCAAGTTCGGTCCAAACGGAGGACCACTTGCCAATCTCCATTTTTCAATTCCACTTCCCAACAAAAAGAGCAAAATATGTGTAAGAAAAACGAGGTACTAATGAACTCAAAGGTTTGTATAATACAACTTGAGTAGCATTTGAAGGATAGTTGAGATGAGTTCATGAATTTGTGTTTTTTTTTCCTCAACATATTTATCTGAATGTTCATTTTGGCGTATCAATTTTCTTTTTTTTTTTCATAGTTTCACTAAGAGATGATTTTGCCAGTCATTTAAACACCCTCTGTCTCTCCTTACAGCTTAGATATTGAAAAAATTGCAAGCAACCAAGCCAAGCTGGCAAGTAAAGAACTGGCAGTGCTAGCCGTGAGTTTTCTTTTCATGTGCACTGCAACTCTGAGGCTGTTTCAGCTAAAATTCTGAAGTTTTTTGGTGACTGCCAATCCGGCAAGGCGGGCTCGGCGAGTAGTGGTTGGGTATGGATGCTTGTTAGCAGCATGATGACGGTAATCCTTCCTTTCATATATAGTTAGCAACTGTTGGTCCCTTTTTGTAGTTCTAGTTCCTTCACCCTCCATAGGTAAATACAGAGGAGGAGCCGCATTTACCAGCAGTGACCCCAAAACCAAAAAGAGGGTCCCCGGAAATGAACGAAAATGGGGTAAGACTAGACTGGAGCCTCTTCCTCTTTAACCATTTTATACCTTTTACCTTTTCCTCTTTTAACCATTTAGTTTAGAAGTATAAAACTAAATTGCAAACTAAATCCGAACCGAGGACCAAATATCAATTATGTAATTCTATCTCTATAATTTCACTAAAAGCCCTCAAGTTTTAAGGTCTCTAATTGACAGATGGGCCAACTTTAGCAGGCATCCACCAAAATCAAACAGACAAACACCTTAACTTCAACTCCCACGTGGCAGACAGCCACCTAATCCACCTGTCCACTCACACGCCACTTCTCATCGGATAAGCCCCTTCCTCTCCGCCACAGAAAAGAAACCACAAATTTCCCACCACATTTCAAATTCCACCCTTCTATAAACCCACCTCTCTGAAAACCCAATCCCCCCCAAAAAAATCTACAACCCAACTGCCGGGAAATTGATTAATCGACGGCGATGGGCTGTGCGTCTTCTAAGCGAATTGAGGCCGCCGTTGATGTGTACCGGCCGGCTCCGGCTAGCTTTGCAGTGTTCGATATAAACGCCATCGAGGAGCCTTGGGTTAAAGTGGTGGAGGAGCCACAATCGCCAGCATCTCCAGTGAAGGAGGAGAAAGCTGCGATTGTTCCGGTTCCGATTCTTGAGAAGCTCAGTAGTTTGGAATCTGAGACTCCTCACTCTTGGGATGAGGTCAGTAAGGCTCTTGAAGATCTCAAACCCGCCCTCCAACGCGAGCTCCAACCTCCTCCTAAGCCCGTTACTCCTAACCAAGGTATTAAATTTTCGTTTGACGTTGTTCCCTACTCGTTATTGAACTCAATAAAGAATTTTCTCTTGTTGCAGAACCGCCGCCGTCGAAACCCGCCGCAGCCGCCGTCGGTAAACAAGCCCCACGCAAGAGCTCCAGCTTCCACACGGTGGCAGAGCTCGACTCCAAGTTAACGTCTTCCACCAAGCCAGCCGCCAAGTCTTTCAGAAACGGACCGACAAAACCCGAGCCAACAATACCCGAGCCAAGAACCGGCGACCCGGACCGGTTCAGGTCCGTTAAAGAGAACATTTTTCTATTAAGGGACAGACAGGAGAGGGAAAGAGAGGGGCAGAAACCGGTCCGGTACGACCCACTGAGTGAGTTCCCAGAGAAGTGCCCGCCGGGAGGAGTGGAGACGGTGGTGCTGTATACAACATCGTTGAGAGGCGTACGACGGACGTTCGAGGACTGTAACAGAGTGAAGTCGGTGCTGGAGTTGCAGCAGGTCGTGGTCGATGAGCGTGACGTGGCATTGCACGGTGACTTTTTGAAGGAGCTCAAGGAGTTACTCGGCGACGAGGCGACCGTGCCGAGACTGTTTGTGAAGGGAAGGTAAATATTAAAGCACCACCGCTAAATATACTATGATAAAAATCATCCATAAGGTTCGGATTTTTAAATCCATATACTCAACAGGTACATCGGAGGGGCAGATGAAATAGTAGCCCTGAACGAGATGGGGAAGCTCCGGAGGATACTACGGCGAGCGGCGGTGGAGACGGGAGCAGGGCGGCAAGGGTGCGAAGGGTGCGGCGGGGCAAGATTTGTGCCATGTTTGGAGTGTGGAGGAAGCTGTAAAGTGATAATTGGGGAGAGAAAGGAGAGATGTGGAGGGTGTAATGAAAATGGTCTGGCTCGTTGCCCTGCTTGCCATTGAACGAAGGCTTGATGGAAGATGGTGAACTTCGCAGTCCATACTTATAATGTGTGTTTTTAGTGTAATTTTATAGCAAGAAATGCTTGTGGAATTGGGATAGAAAGTTGGGAAAATATAGAAAGGGGGGAATTATTCATTAATGATCATGTCGTTACTCCTTAGATTCTAATCAATTTCAACACTTACTTTACTGGTTTTGTGTGGCTAAGTTTAAGACACGAGGGAGTAGCATGCGTTGTAACATTGCGCAATGGGGTTAAGTTTAAGACACGAGGGAGTAGCATGCGTTGTAACATTGCGCAATGGGGTTACGATGCTACAGTTACCAAGTCAAAATGAAGCAAAGGCGGGGTTACGATGCTACAGTTACCAAGTCAAAATGAAGCAAAGGCTTACAGACTCTATCCAAGAACAATGATTCGAGAGAGTCGAAATGTGGCACCTACGAGGTAGCATCTGTTAGACGAACACGACTCTCCATAATAGTATGATATTGTCCACTTTGAGCATAAGCTCTCGTGGCTTTGCTTTGGGCTTCCCCAAAAGGTCTCGTACCAATGGAGTTAGTATTCCTCACTTATAAACACATGATCATTCCCTAAATTAGCCGATGTGGGACTTCCATCATCCAACAGCATCAATGCAGCGCCTCCTTATCAAGGAGCTCGATTTACTGTTGTTACTACTACAAGCTTTCAAAATAGAACACAAGTAAATACAACAAAAGAGATTTGGGACTTGTCCACACTAATCCGTGTACTAAACTTTTTGGCAGTTGAAGTAGCACACAACTCGATGATTAGGAATACTCATTGTCCCACCTGGTAATCCCTACAAACTAATATGAGTCATTCTAACATGATTTGTTATCACCCACATATATCTTAGGAAAATTCTCAAGAAACCACCTAACATATTACCTCAAGAAAGACACGTTTAACTATGAAGTTCTACGATTAAAGGCGCACTTTGCCGATATATGTAATAACTTTTATTTCTTTTCTGTTAGTATAAGTAGTAACTCCTATTTCTTTTAAGTCTTTCTTAGTTATCATATCTTAGGATCACTCTTATTCATGTTGGGCTCGGTTCATTCATGTACCCCCTCTTTTACTCAGGTGTCACACGTCTGTTGTCTCTCAGCCACTAGCGCTTCTGCACGCCCAAGCGTCTTCAACCTCCGTAGGCTACAAATTTTCAAAACTTTTAAGAAATTCCCATTATGTCCCTAACTCGATTTTCTCTTTTACAATAGTTATTTCTTCCCAATTTCTTCTAGAAAAGTGTACATCTACTCCTAACAAATCCATATAATCAAGTTGGAGTGATTTCAATACATTATAGACGAAGATATGGAAGCTTGAAGTCTCGAGTTCAACCTATCACATTACCTTCAAGTTCAAGTTCAAGTTCGAATCCTCTCTTTCAATGCCCTTTTCTCCCAAATTCCTCCATGCAAACATTCGTTCACAGCCCCTCAAATTTCACAATTCCAACACCATTTTATGGGTTTCAATCTTTGCATATGTCCTTGGCTTAATCTCGAAGTAAACCTCCTTTAAAACACTCCTTAATCATATGTATATTAAAAGAAGATACTTAATAAAACATCGTCATTATTATATTTCATTGCTTGTATTAAGGTTGAATTATGTACGTATGTGATTATTGTAATCTTCAAAGCACCAACAATGAATTTTTATAGGAAAGTTATTAAGTGCGATCGTCACTATATAACTACTCGTAATTATTGGTCAATACATATTCAAATATCGAATCGTCTCTTCTTTTCATGACTTTTAAGAATTATTGATTCATACTCATATGGAGTTAGTTTTTGATATAACCATTTGACCAATCTCTACATGCTTACATGCTTTCAACTTTATACAAAATGTAATTTGTTCCTTTAAAAAGAAAAAACACATATAATTGAGCTTGAGATGTGTTCTTGTTTGGCCCAACCATATAATTTCCCTAATATTAATTTCTTCCACAACTAGGGACCAAAAGCCCACTCAAACCTCCATTTGTCTCTTTGCACCAAAAACTTTATTTTATTATATGTATGTATATATATATATATATATCTCGTAAAACCCACAATTGCAATCACATGGTAAATTTTCTTTTTACCTTAAAAAAGAATATTATTATGGTATATGCGAGATCTCACATCAGTTGGAAATGAGAGCGAAATATTTTTTATGAGCGTGTGGAAACCTCTTCCTAATTGACGTGTTTTGAAACTGTGAGACTATAGTCATACATAACGGATCAAAACAGACAATATCTGCTAATAGTATATTTAAGTTGTTGTCATTCTTATAATACAACTATATATAAATATATTTATTTAATTTTATAATTATTTTTGTATTAGAAGACAATTTTTAAAATATATATTCAAATTGAATTATAAATTTTAATTAAATATTTAAAGATAAATAAAGAAATGTCTCAGAAAATTTATGGTTGAGTTCATTGTTTAATAAGACAGATTTGTGTTAAAAAAAAGTTATTTTTCGAACCATTGAATTAGGTCTATATAACGTCATAACCTGGCCTTATTTAGTTGGAGATCTCACATCGAGTGAAGAGGAGAACGAAACATTTAAGGGTGTAAAAACTTCTCCACAGTGAAAGTGACGACTATACGTAACCAGCCAAAACGGATAATATCTATTAGTGGTGGACTTAGACTATTACAAAAGTCACTTCAAAGATTAAATCCAACAATTATTTGTACGGAAAAGTATCGAAATTTAAAGACAATATAATATAAAAAAGAAGAAAAAAAACGTGAGAAAGAATAGGATGTCTCAATCATTCATGTTTTCTAAATTAAAAGTACTGTCTCTTTTCATTAATACCCCCATTTTTATCCATTTACCAAATTTAAACATGCTTTATTTTTTTCTTTTATTACATTAATATTCTATTCATTCTGTTCCAATTTTAACATAAAATATCCCAAAAATATCCTCAAAAGTGTTAAAATATAAGAGATTATATTGACATTTTAAAAATAATTATAAACTAAAAGTAAAATATATATATTATTACCATGTTTTAAAGACGTCAAATTTAATTGTTCATTTTATAAAATTATCATCTCTATGCTTTTTAATGTACTTATTTTGAAAATAGTAAATAGATATTTTAAAAATTAATAATTTGAAAAGATGGAAGGACCAAAATGCAAATAGAATAGAGGACAGGTGTCGGGCAATAAAGTAACAGGGAAAAGAAAAAGAAAAAGAAAAAGGAAACACGTTGGAGGGAGTTGATTGGTCTGTCCTTGCTATCTTCCACATTCCCTGGTTTTAATATCAAAATCCCCAAACCCACCATTCTTCCTCCACTCCTCCCCACCCCACATCACACTAATAATAATAATAATAATAATAATAATAATAATAATAATAATAATAATGTACATTCAATCTTATTATATAAAACCAATCAAATATTGATGTAACATCTTCATTAATATTACCATTTTACATTCACATTTAAGTGTTAAATAATGTCGATATCATTAATATTTTCATTATATCTAAGAAAATTTAACCAAATATGATTAAATTTCTTCAGGGTCGAAAGAGACTCTTTTAATAACAAATAATTCTCGTGTAATATTATAAAATCGACGTTTTTATGACTTTTTATAACAAGAAAAACATTAAAAAAAAATTATTGAATGGTTGGATTGAAAAATTTTAAAATAGGTTGAAATAGATTTTCTAAAAAAATTATATAAAAAAAAATACTTTGATGATAATTACCAAATAAACTACTTGATGTCTTTTATCTTTAACCAGCATCTTAAAAGTTGTTCATATGTGAGTTTGACAAACTTTGTATTAATAAAATAATGTTTTTGATCAAATTAGAATAAATTATTTTAAAAAAAATAAAGTATTTCAACATTATTTAAAAAAAAAAACACTTAATTAATTATTTTTAAAAAGTTATTTGACCTGAAAGCACTCAAGAGTCATTCTAAACGCACTCAAGATTACAATTATTATATATTTAAAAAATATATTTTAAAAAAACCAATCAATATTCCATTAAAAATTTATCTTAATATTTATCTACATTTTGCCAAAGGGGAAATACCTCTCTGAGTTGGAAAAAAAAAATGCTTGCTGACGTGGAACGACAAAGTACATATAATGGAAACAAAAATATGTGTTTAGTACATAAGTGGATTTATAAAATTGTTGAATATATATAAAAAAATATTAACTTATATTGAAAATTGGGCAATAAAAATGAGTATACCTAATTTTAAAAAAAGTAAAAGAAAATAAAGGGTATTATCCAGGTCAGCGTGGTAATGATAAATGGTCATAACCCCGAAATGGAATATTTGTACCTAAAAAAAAAAAAAAAAAAAAATTAAAATCCATAAAATATTCTGCCTGGTTAACTCTAGCCAACCATGTTGCCTGCTACGAAGCAGACAACTGAAGGGGGCGTTTGTTAACGATAACGCCGCTAACATCTCTCATGTCTTCCGTTACCCAAACAACACGCATGCCGATGCCGTACTATTTCATCCGTCATATAACGTCGTCAGTTACCCATTTCTCCGTCTCTCCTTCTTTCATTTCTCACTCCTTTCCGTCTCTCACGCCGGCATCTTAGTCATCTTCTCCGGTCACAATCTAACCCTGGTTGAGTCAAGAGTCCACTGAAGGCTCCCAGTTCGGGCAGCTACAGAGCTAGTTCCCGTATAATAGGACGCGCGCCAAGCCGTTTTGCGATTCTTTCCTGTGACGGCGTTTTCTCCCCCGTTGAGCGACAGAGAGGATTAGCGGTTGATTTTCGAGCGGTTTTTATCACAGGATCAGTGACGAAGGTGTTTCAGGTTCGTGTGGATGGTTTAATTTCGTTATGGTTACTGTTTTCTGTGAGTTCTTGCGTTCAGTCTTTGACTGAGCGTCGTGGAATGGGACTTGTCTCTATATCTCTGTATTTCCCCTTGTGAAGGAAGGAATTGTAGTGTTTGTCTTTGTCTTTGTGGCTCATGTTTGGTTCTGATCGGTTCAGGGGCGTTGGGGGATTTGTTTCGAGTTGCATCGATTTTTGGTTGTTGTTTCACTTGAGAGCTTGACGATGACTTTTCATGGAGGAGATTCGTATACGCAGTCTTGTGTTTCCGCTCAAGGTAAAATAACGTTAATCCTGGACTTTTCTTGGGGATATAAGTTGGTGTTTTTCTCTGTGTTTGAGATTGGTGGTTTCTTGATAGGTCGTGGAAGAGATGATCTGTATATGGAGCTATGGAGGGCTTGTGCAGGTCCACTGGTTGATATACCTCGAGTTGATGAGAAAGTCTTCTATTTCCCTCAGGGGCATATGGAACAAGTATGTCTGATTTCTATTTTTATTTTTCGTTTCAGATCGGTTCTTGTTTTGTGTTCTCTTTTCATGGAATTTGTTTCCGAAGAGTGTGATTCATGCGGAAACTACAAGTTTGTGTGTTTGTTGCTTTGTGGGCGTTGAATAATGTAGTCTGTTTGTTGTAATTCAATTTCTAAATCATTATGTAGTTTGCGTGGTTTTGAATTGAAATTATAACATTTCTCGTGGATTGTAGTTAGAGGCATCGACGAATCTGGAGCTGAATAAGAGAATTCCTCTGTTTAATCTTTCCTCGAAGATTCTCTGTCGCGTGATTTATATAGAGCCGCGGGTACTACTCTTTCTTATCTTAAGTTACTCTGTTATTTCTGCTTATTTCATTTTATGTTTGGCACTGCGTTGGGGAATCTAGGCAGAAGAGCACCTTGTCGTTCTTATTTTGTTCTTCTCCTTTTTGACCCTTTCCCAGAATATCAAACTTCAAAATTTCTGCATGACCTGCTAAGCTTTCTTGTACCTTTTTAAGATTTCAAGTATTGGTATTGGTTCATTCCCTCTCTTTGGTTTCATGACAATTGTCGGTCTCTATTATTTAGTGAATAATGTTCAGTTTTCTTATTTATCTTTTTCCTCCATGCTTGTAGGCAGATCATGAATCGGATGAGGTTTATGCGCAAATAACTTTGTTGCCGGAAGCAAATGTAAGAACCATATAATTTATTCCAAAGTTTGATTGTTGATGGAATTTTGCTTTGTCTAATTTCAAATTGTTTTTCTGGTGTAAATGGACTTCATTGTGGTGTATATCTGCAGCAAAGTGAGCCTAGAAGTTTAGATCCATGCCCTCCTGAACCTGTCAAACCAGTTGTTCACTCGTTCTGTAAGGTTTTAACTGCTTCTGATACCAGCACTCATGGTGGGTTTTCTGTCCTCCGAAAACATGCGAACGAGTGCTTACCTCCTTTGGTGAGACTTGTTCTTTATTCCCTTTACAAGAAGACTCTCTCTCTCTCTCTCTCTCTCCAAGTTTTAGACTTCTAAATTTTCATTGTGCAAATTTTCAGGACATGACTCAGGCTACACCAACTCAGGATCTGGTCGCCAAGGATCTTCATGGATATGAGTGGCGATTTAAACATATTTTTAGAGGTTACACTTGATCTTTTCGTTTATAGATCTTATACAAGAGCTTTTCCTTTAATTATTGGTCTATTCAATTTGCTCGATCATATGTTATTTTACTTGATAAGTTAAGTTATACCCTTTTACAAGCAGTGTGAAAGTTTGTTTATCCAGTCTGCTATGCCAATAAAATATTCTTCATTATATTGAACAGGTCAGCCACGAAGGCACCTGTTAACGACGGGGTGGAGTACATTTGTTACATCTAAAAGATTAACTGCTGGAGATTCCTTTGTATTCTTGAGGTAACAGTTTTATCTATTCCCTTCCCCATCCATCCTGTTCATTGCATTTGTTATGTGTGAGAAGCAAATTGTGATAACTCTAAACCTGGACAGAGTAGTTTTTAAAACTTCATTCAAATTTTAAATTTCCTCTTCTTTATCAAATGCGAAACTTTAAGGCACACAAACAGAGAGAAAGAGACAGAGATGGAGAATACTTTAAGGCACATGAACAGAGAGAAAGAGACAAAGAGACAAAGCCTAGGAAAAACCTAAAGGACCTATTCGAGCACAAATCAGCTATACTAACTTATGGGGTTTGGATTTGTAGGCTGCTTAACATACTCAAAATGGCTAAGTATTCTGAAGTTTCCAACCTACATGTCTATTGCGAATTACCTTAAAGCTTGAGAATGTATGCTAATGATTGCAATTTTTTCCTTCTAACATTGCTTGAAAAACTTTATTTACGATCCAAAAGCTCACCTCCAATGTTTTTTACGAGAACACACTAATAGTTATTGTAATAGCCTAAGATGCACAAAGACTTTAGTTTGGCTAATGTGTCCATGTCCGGCACGTGTCACACATTTGGACACTCCAACACTTATTGGGCACGTGTCAAACACTTATTAGCACAATAGATGTGTTAGTCCCTAGTTATACGAAGTCAATAACATGCTAAATTGACCCATGATGATATTGGACAAAAGTAATAAATTATGAGTAAAATACATCAAATTCATTTTTAAGCATATAAATGCGTAAATTTATTGTCGTTGAATTTCCTTCCGGTATAAAATGACATATATTTTAATAAACGTACCTTTGCCTTGTTCATGTCCTAGAATTGTTAAAAATGATGTGTCATTGTGTCCATGTTGTATTGTATCCATATTCGTGCTTCATAGTTGTGACCAGGAATTATGACCTGAGAGAAATATAATCTTGCTTTCCAAATACCCATGAAAAAATATAGGTCCAACTCAAAATAGAATCTTCCTCATCTAAAACTCTCTTATTTCCTAGGCTTTCAATATTTAAGTCTTTCAGAATGACCTCTACGCAAAATTAGCATGCAAGTACTTGTTTTTATGGACTCTTTGGTAATAGAAAAGGATATTATACGTGGACAAAAGAGTTATTGTTTGATCTTGTGCATTATTGTTTGTGTTCCATGATATGAACCAAGGCATCAATCATGCAAGATAAAACTTCAAAGAAGATGTGAAGAAAATGTTGTTCAAATTATCATAAGATGTTGCAATTCATGCTACATTAAAGAAGAATTAAGCTTTATTTATTCTTGAATGGTTACAAATTTTGGGTGTGATGATTTAGAGTTTTGTGTTTCTTTAATGTATTTTAAGGCTTATTTATATCGTGGCTAATTATAACCATAAAGTATACATAATGGCTAATTATGATCATAAAATATGAAAGTTGCAACTCTTGGAATGCCTCATGGAAGGTTAAGGGTTTTAATTTTGAGGCTATATGAAGTCATGTATGTTGTCTTTGTAAGGAAACTTGAAAAATGGAGTAAAAAGAGCATTTTTGCTTTCCTTTGGCCAAGGGCTAAGTTTTTTTGCAATTCTATGTAATTTAGATTGCATGTTTAAAATCATTCAAGCTTGACATGATCGGTCTTGCTTGTGGAGTGATTCGAATCTCAATTAAGTGTTCTTGCCTTGAGATATTTGATCAACAAGGTAATTCGAATCTTACTTCTCATGTAGTGATTCCTTATCATTTGGTATCAGAGCTTTTCGTTGAGTTGATTACTTATCAAAATATCATCTAAAACCCTATGCATGAGCAAACACTTCTGCTATAAAGATGTTACAAGTATCACTCATTCAGCAGTGATTTGTTTGTTTGAGCATGATCTTGCTTGAAGAACAGCAGCCAGCAGTATCTGCTGTGATTACGAGAATGCAGAACAGTGATTGATTTTCTGATAGAATTATAGAGTCCTCAGCAAGCCATTCTCAAATATGGAACAGTCCTATCAAACGAATAGAGAGCATAAATATTAAAATGTTGCTAGAGTTTTATGAAAACATAAATTACCAACTTAAGCTAGTTACAAACATGACTTAATATGCTTGAAATTACAAAATTGGTTAGCTAGTAGGTTAAGATGGGGTTGGATATTCCATTTATCGGACCTTTAAAATGTAGTGTGCGTTATGTACTATCATCATGTGAAGCAATCTATATTTAATTTCTATGGTGGTTCAAGCTTTAGTTCACGTGTGAGTTGGTTTAATAGGGGAGACAATGGACAGTTGCGTGTTGGGGTGAGGCGTCGTGCTCAACAGCAAAGCAGCATGCCACCATCTGTGATATCGAGTCAGAGCATGCACCTAGGAGTGCTCGCAACTGCATCTCATGCTGTTACAACCCAAACCCGTTTTGTAGTCTATTATAAACCTAGGTACTCCAGGATTTTAATTCGGTAGTCAATTATATTCTTATTGAAGAGGACTAATCGGTTTTCTCCTTAAATCAGGACTTGTCAGTTCATAATAAGTCTGAATAAATACTTGGAAGCAGTCAATTATAAATTTTCTCTTGGCATGAGATTCAACATGCGTTTTGAGGGAGAGGATTCTCCAGAGAGAAGGTAGTGAAATAAATATTAAAAATGACTAATGTTCTTGATGTTTGAGTTTTATCTCCTGACTTTTTTTCCTCGACTAATTAGGTTTTCAGGAACTATAATTGGAGCTGGAGATATTTCACCTCATTGGGCCAATTCAAGCTGGAGATCACTAAGAGTGAGCTACTCTTACTCAATTCCCCACCGGGAACATCATTGTTTCAAACCCCTTTCGAATGATTTACTTAATGTAACAGTTTCCAGGTTCAATGGGATGAGCAAACATCTATTCTAAGACCTGACAGGGTTTCGCCTTGGGATATAGAACCACTCACGTCTTCAGCGGTCTCAAGTTTGTCTCAACCCGTTTCAAAAAACAAAAGGCCTCGACAATCAACTGAAACTCCAGCTCATGGTTTGACAATTTTGTTTATGCTCTCTTTTGTCTTTTACCTGGATTAGTCAATTCTATATGTATTCCAGCTTCTATTTCATTCTCTGTTTCTAATTGAAATGCAGATGGTGCTGATTTGACTAAGTCAGCACATTGGGATTCTGGATTGGCACAATCTCATGATGGTAAACAGTGCGGTAATGCAACTGAGAGCAGAAAAGGTGAAAATAATGAACTGTGTCATCATAGTGAGATAGATACTATCAGCAACAGTACATGTGTCTCAAGAACACCGACTGATGGGACCTGGCTATTTTCTACCCAATCCAATGGTTATAAAGACCCAGTAAATGACACAGCACAGGATTATAAAACTGTACCTGTCTGTGGTTGGTCTATTCTGTCAGGACCTTCAAAGGTAAGTGATGATCAAATACTTGATCCCACTGAAAATGGGTGGAAAGGCGAAACTGTAGCTAGTTGTAGATTGTTTGGCATTGATCTCAATCATTTTGCTAAACTTCCTGCTGAGAAAGCATCTTCTCAACCGAGCAGTATGTCTAGTGACACAGATGGGCGCATCAGCACCTTGTCATTGGCTCAGTCCGATTCAAAATCTGACAACATAGAGGCCTCTATAGAAAGAAAGTTAGAGCCATTACAAGCATCTCTGAAGGAGACTCAAAGTAGCTCAACTAACACTAGAAGCCGCACCAAGGTGCAGAAGTCAAACTCATTCACTCAATTCTGTTGTAAACAAATTGTGTTCATGAACTAAAAAGGCTATATTCTTTGTCACTTATGTTTGGTGTCCAATTGTGCCAAAAGGTTCACATGCATGGAATGGCCGTGGGTAGGGCAGTAGACTTAACCATCTTAGAAGGCTATGACCAATTAATAGATGAACTTGAGAAGATGTTTGATGTCAGGGGACAGCTGTCTGCACGAGGTAAGTGGGAGATTGTATATACTGACGATGAAGGGGATATGATGCTTGTTGGAGACGATCCATGGGAGTGAGTACTATTAGATACTCATACTTCAATTTATATGATTCTTCTTGTAGACCTTGTTTCCACTCATTCCTTTGTTTTCATTCTTTTGCAGAGAATTCTGTAACATGGTGAGAAGAATTTTTATATGCTCTAGGGAGCAAGTGAAAAAGATGAGCTCAGGAAGCAAGCAGCTGGCGTCAATAGAAGTTGAAGGGGCAGTAGTAATCCCCGACTCCCCTGCAATTTGAGATAGGAACTTAATTTTTGTTATTCAAACTCTACGTCAGATGTCTTTCCCTTGTTTGTTTGTTTTGTTAGAGCTTGTTGTGGTTTTGGGTCTATAATAAATCATAAAATTGAAAGAGGGGCAAACGAAGGGCTGTTTATGTGACGGCACATTTTTTAGAGCCAATTAGAAGCCAAGCTGGATTTTTGCTAACATGAAAATCTAAATAGGCGCCAAAGGAGTGCGATGGGATGGTCGGAATAATGCATTATATCATAGAGACTTGGCTTCTGGAGGTGGGATGAGTTTGTGTGAGTCATTTCCTTTCTTTCCTGATCAATGTAAATATGTCTTTTCTAGACTTCAATCATTTTATTCAAGGCAGAAGACTGGAAGCATCATATGATGCTTAAGCTTCAAGAAAGGTTCATTTTACTCGTGTTTTAACTTGCATGAGATGCTTACACCATATGCACACACAAACCCAACACTAGAACCTTTTATTTCCGTACATATTTGAATTCCATATTCATTGGTTATTGCAATGAAGGGAAGGGGGCCAGGAAAGTGTTCGTTCTACCTGGCAATTTTCAAGTACTAGCTCTTCACATTCTGATCTTTAACAGGACTATTTTGGCTGTCTGAAGATCACAATGCCTGGCCAACTTTTGATTACAATGGGGAGGTTTCAAAATGCTTGTTTGTTATATATAAATTTATATGATTATGGTGGACAGCTGATTCTTCACGTATTTGTCCATTTAAACTCTGCCTGTGATTCCAATGCAAGGTCTGATCAATGCCTTTAGCATATACTCTGACTTGATCCTATCTGTTGTTGCAGCTGCGGATGTTGGAGTGAATATGATACCATCTCTGCAGTCTGGTTAGAAGCCAGGGGAAGTTCCAATGAGGCAGCCAGTGGCGGAGGCGGAGGCGGGGGCGGCGTTAGTTGTGGCGGTACAAGAACGGGCGGGTCAGAACATCGGGTTGTTGGGATAACTGAGCATCTACAAAGAGGGCAAGTTGAGTTGGAGGCGAGCCAGAGATTCATGCAGTCAATATGAAACACATGTTTGCATGATGGGACTTGCAACAATTCCTCTTTTATCTCGAATTCTCCCAAGCAGACGCAGCACCTGATATTAAGTAGATAAGAAAGTTATTGCTTTTTCTTTTGAGTTAGTGTTGATTTTGATTTGCAACCCCACATATCCTGAGAACAGTATGATCTCGACTTAAAGTCCGAATCTTTCTCTCACCCTAATCGGAGATTATCACAGGTCAAAGAGCAAGATAAAACTGTAACAGCCAAAGCCTACTACTAGTAGATATTATCTTTTTTGAGTTTTTTCTTTTGGACTTTTCCTTAAAGTTTTAAAACATGTCTATTAGGGAGAGATTTTCACGTCCTTATAGAGAATGTTTCATTTTCTCTAACCGATGTGGAATCTCCAAATCCATCCCCTTCAAGGCCTAGTGTCTCACACTTAGTTCCCCTTTCCAATTGATGTAAGATCTCATAAGATCCCACATCGATTAGGGAGGATAACGAAATATTTTTTATAAGGGTGTGGAAACCTCTCTTAGCAACATTTTAAAACCTTGAGAGAGAGTCCGAAAGGGAAAGCCTAAATAGGACAATATTAGCTAGTGGTAAGCTTGAGTTGTTACAAAAATGATTTGAGCTTATAGACCTATAATGGAGATTCATTTGTATACTTGGCAGGTAGAGTTATGCTTAGGTCAACAGTTTTATCATTTCTATTTGTGCTCGACACCAAGAGATCTTGAAGGCTGATCAATTATTTTTTTCAAACTATGTATTAAAGTAATAAAAGAATAAAGAATAGTGTGAAATTGGAAGAAAAAGGAAAAATGAAACATGCCATTCATCTTCAATAACAATTTTGTCGGCCTAAGGTTCTACAAATAACACCTTTCAATAAAAGAAATCAAAAACAAAAGCAGCTTTAGAACCAAAAATATAAAAGCCACTTTTGACAAATTAAAGAGCGGATGTTATAACAGATTCCAATCCCTTAAAGGGAAAGAAAAGAAAAGAAAAGAAAAGAAAAGAAAAGAAAAAAAAAAAAAAGATGAGCTTCACTTTTACCTTTATTTTGTTTCTTATGTGTGCTCCCTATTCCCCTTCCACCTCTATCTCTTCACTGTTCTATATATATATATATATATATATATTTGTCCTTTTCAACCCCTTATGCAATGCACGTTGAAGCTAGACCGAACAAGACGACGATCGTGTTAACCTTATGCTGTTCTAATAAAGATGTCTCAATGTATCTATTAAGCTCTTTCATAAAAGTACTATTGGGCGGTGGTTCCTTTTATCGTTAATAGTTGGATAAATGTATTTTAGCCTCTACTCTTTCAAAATTTACAATTTATTTAACATTTAACAATGACTAAATTGCAAAATACTAACTATAAGGGACTAAACTGAAAGAAAATTACTCTTAACTTCTTTAGCGAATTCAATATCCCATACCCATTTAAAGGAAGCAGTGTTCATGAACATCTTTTTCCTTTCAAAAGAACTCAAAAAACCAAGAGAGTTTAGATTGTCAGAAAAATGGCGATTTACTTACAGAGAATCCCTGCTTCTTAGCTCTTCATTGAAAAAGATCTTGGGAAGTTTGTCAATGGGATTATCCGCCTTCAAATCCACTCGACAAGCCTGCACAATCAAGAACAATCAGACCAAAAATCGAACACCCACTTCCCAAAACAGAGAGATGAACATCAAAGCTTCAAACTTTGCATAGATTGTCCAACCCCAAAAGAAAATTAAAGCAAAGGAAACAGAGGAGTTCACTTACAGTTGTAACATAGAGAGTGAGTCGATTAGAAGTTGTGGGAAGAATCGGAGGAGGAGAAGAAGAAGAAGAAGAAGAAGAAAGAGAAGAAGCCCTTCTCTTGAGATAAAACAAGTAGAAAAGAAGGAAGAGAATAATGGAAAAGAGAATGGGAATGGAGAAAATGAAGGCCTGATAAAGCTTGAGTTGCAGGGCTTGGGGATAAAGATGAGGAGGGGCTGCTGGAGTTTGAGGCACACCCATCAAACTTGTTTATTTATAAGATTAAACACAAATTTGAAGCTAAAATTGAAGAAACAGAGAAAGGGCGTTGGTTTTGGCGGAGGAAAATGTAGAGATTTAAAGGATTATTATGAAACAAAATGGTATTTATTCTGTGTGTAAAATGATACTGAGAGAGAGATGATAAGACATGTCCTCAAAGCTCCACTCAATTAGCAGAGGGCCCTCTTTTTTCACCAACACATCTCTCTGCTTCTTCAATCTTCACAAATATCAATCATTGTTACTTCAAGTTTAAAGCTGTTTGGTTAGTAGGTGAAAAAGAAGCTACCTCATAATTCACCCCAACGTTTTGGTTTTCGGTTGATTTTTTACTTTTATGGGATGTGTCGTGTTTTAATCGATGAATTATGTTCCAGTTAGTGTTATAAATTTTTTTTTTTTTTTTTTTTTTTTTTTCCACTACACTTGAAGTGAAGAAATTTAAATTGTTGACTTTTATTTATTTATTATTATTATTGAAAATACATGTTTTAACCCGTTAAATTACGAGTAGGTTAATAATCTCGAAGTTAATTTGTAGGTGTTTTTTTTTTTTTTGGTTAAGACTAAAAAAAAACTTTAGAGGGTATGATTGCAAATCCTCAATCAATTAAAAAAAAAAAAAGTCTAATTAATAAAATGTTTATGAAAGTGTGGAATCTTTCATTAATTAATTCAAATATTTTATTTATGATTTTTTTTAATTTAAAAAGAGATAAAGAGTTAAATATTTAACTTTTTGATTTTTTAATTAAAAGTATATATTTGATTCTAGTTCAGCTAGTTAATTTATAAATTTGGACAAAATATTAATATTTTTGAAAATAAATTTATTAAGATGTAGAAACAAAATTGTGGTAAAAATATTAAAATATTAAAATCTGTCCATTTGTTGAATGGCAAATATGACAAATAACAGATTTGAAATGATTGTTTACTAAACTTTTATACAAAGAAAAATCATTTTGTTACAAGTACTTGCAAGTTTCTCATTTCATTGCAATTTGTTTTAATTTCTATTAATAGAAATATTTTATAAGGAAATTTTTATTATATAGAATTTTCTTTTTTTAAAGAAATCACAATATGATATTGTCTCGAATTTGCTTTTAAATAAATCACAAATCATTTA
Source organism: Cucurbita pepo subsp. pepo (assembly GCF_002806865.2). NCBI lineage: Eukaryota > Viridiplantae > Streptophyta > Magnoliopsida > Cucurbitales > Cucurbitaceae > Cucurbita > Cucurbita pepo. The sequence goes on from NC_036642.1 coordinate 4,905,940, forward strand.
TCAAGTCACATAAAATTGTAATTCTTGAATTTGAAATAAAACCAAATAATTTCTAATAAATTATTTATTTGTATAATATTTCACAATTAAGGTAAACCATCCAATAATTATAGGTTAATAACGTCTTATTTATGTACTATTAAAATCTTAACATAATTATAAATTTGAGCATAATTTAACATCTACGAGATTTATTACCTTTCATGAAGTTAACAAATTCAAATTTCTAGTTGGCCGTTCAACTTTAATTCATTTAATTTTTTTTAAAGAAAAATCAAAATTGGGTAATATAGGTTACTTTTTTATATTTAATATAATAATAATTTTAAAAAGAAAAACAGCATTTAGAATGGTGAAAGGCACATTATCTTTTTGTTGCTTTTTTAGGATTGGAACAAAAATATTTTACATAAATATTAAGGAAGCATCCTTCCATACTTTGACTGCGCCCAAATAATAATAATGAAAAAGATAAAAAGCAAAAGAATATAATACAAAAGCATTATAATAATAAAGTAAAATTTACGGTTCCAACCTCATCATTACAATACAAACAACACATCGGATGTGACATCAAACTTTCCTTCATATCTCTTTGTAAATTATTTTTCCTATAATTACAAATTTAATATCTATAATTTTAGAAAACAAATAAGCTTATTCCTTCCACGATCACAAAATTGTGACTAAAAATTTCAAAACTACAATAAACTTAACTTTTACCGTTTATAAGATCACAGATTCAAGGACCAAAAAGAAAAAAAAAAACGAAAAGTAATTTAGAAAACAGCCCCACAACTTCTACCTAGTACTCCATGCTCGTACTNCACTTTGAACGGAGTGTGTTGGTCGATTGAGAGAACGGGACAGTGATTGGTGGATCATTAAAAAAAAGGTTCTTGGTCACTAAGTGGATTTTCCAGCTATGAAAGATCAACATCTAAATCTAAATCTAATCTACATTCCTTTTCTTTTCTCTATCCAACCTTTTTCCTATTTCAAACAGCACTTCCATTGGAAGCCCTCTCATAAACACAGCACCAATCAGATGGTTATGGATAAAAGCCTAAATGGCCATAAAGAGTTGTCACAATAGCAGGCACTCATTCTGGAAAGGAAAACCACAAACTGCAACTACACATCTCTTCCATTGCTTTGAATAAAATTGATGTGAAAAAAGACCAACAAATTTTATTACAATCCCATGCTTAGTACTTTCGTTTCCTTACCTTAAAACTCATTGATCGAACAACGTCGTCGTCTGCTTGAAGCGCTGCCTCGAGAACTCCCATTGATTCGGGTTTTGTGAAGTAGGTGAAGAGGAGAGAGATTCCATCCAAGTAAGTGTTTGTTTCACCAGCTTTGTTTTTCTTCTTGATGCTATATGCTAGTGGAACCACCCCTTTGTGGAATACCTCCACATACATGCCACCCCCAGCAACAAGCAACTGCAAAAAAATGGGCCATTCTTTATCAAACACTATGCGGAAAGAAAACAAAACTAGCTTCACTCTCATCCACCAATGATTGTCCCTTTGACCAAAGAATCATTTGCTTATATAGAGCTAAGACCAAAATTATTCAATCAACTAAGATCATCATTGCCAACTTGAAGACAATCAAACTAGTTAAGGAATACGTCTTTCACCAAGAGATAGAGGCTCAAATATCCACCTCCACTGGTTGAACTGAAAAAGAAAAAGAAAAAACAAAAACTACAAAAAAAATCATTGGTTTATGCTTACAGCACATAAACCTTTAACATGACAACCAGAATTCTCCACTTATATCAAGGATAGCTAAAATGAATTTTTCACAAAGATGATATCGATATTACTTTATTTTATCATAACAATACACATGCATCAAAAAAGCAATAAAAAAAACTTTGCACAAACTTTGTATTCCAATGTCTTCATGATAAGGTGTGCATACTTGTAAAGAACATGACAAGCAAACAGTTCCCTTCTAGAAATGAACTGCCCATTCAAGCAACTATGTGGCAATTAGGATCATGCAACTTTTCCAAAATTGTATGGTAACTTTCATCTCTTTCCTGCCTTTCTTGAATGTTCTCTCATAAATATGGTCTCACGCTGCCACTGTCATCTTTTCAACAAATCAGCTAGTGCCTTTCACATCAAAGTCGTTCAACACCATACTATATTCTCAAGCACAAAAAGTTGGTTCGGGATAAGTTTTGTGCAACATGAGATCAAAATGTTGATTTGTCTATTCCAAACTATAAGCTAGCTAATCTGACAAGCAACATTAATTTATATCATACAAATCAAGACTAACAAAACCCATAATTTAGACTACAAACTAATTCTAAATTCTACTTACACGCACTCGTTAGCATTCCCATAAAAGCAACTAGCTTGTAAAAACTACAGTCTAAATGTTCTGATTCAGTAAAGCTCTTAACTCATTCATTTGCAAGTGGTTTCTCAGGAAGACCGCAAGGAGTATATAATCTTCAACAAAATTGAAACACAGCAACAAATTGACTTAACTCACAGATACAAAAGTTCTCCTATAAATTTTCACTTTTCCTTCGTATTCATTTTCTTTCACTCATAAACAAAAGAGAATTTAGGAGGAAGGGAAAGGTAACATGAAAGTACCAACGTTTCAAATGTTACTACCTCTTCGTATTTCTGGGTGAGAGCGAGTCTCTCATCTTCAGACATGTCAGGCCTCAGAACCACCATAGATTCGTACTTCCGAAGTCCAGGAGGGCATTGAGGCTCCTCCTTATCTTCAAGGTCAACAGCGAAGCCTGTCCCCGGAGAAGCAGGGGGTTCATCCTCAGTCCCGAACCCACCTTGGAAGAACGAGCCTGAAAATTCAAGAGTTTGGGCTTTCACGGATAATCCGAGTCCCAAAGCAGGGCCGATTCCGTCGGGAGAAAAGAGGGATTTGGAGGATCTGAGCGTAAAGGGGAAGGAAATGTGAGGGGTGAATTGAGGAAGGGAAAGGGGTTTGGAGGAGAGGGGAGAGGTTGAAGAAGTAGCGGTAAGAGTGGAAGTGAAGGCCATGTTAATTTGAATGAGTTCTGCTGTTGAGGCAGACTCGGAAATTCAGTGGCAAGAAGATAGATATGGATAAGACTCTACCCGTAGACCTTGGTGCAGGCAGATATCACGTTCATGAGGGTACGAAGCACTTCGGCTGGGTTGATTTAGGTAAATTGTAAAAGCCACCGGTAACAAAATTATTCCCCAACTTCCAAAATCGCCCTAATCGGTGATTTATTCTCAAGTTTATGACTTGAGGAAATTTGAAGTGTAATAACCTCCTTTTTAAGGTGCCGTTTTGTGTTATTTAATTAAGTATATTTAAAAAGTTAATTTAGGATGTAGCAGGGAAGTACGTAGCACAATAACCCATTTAATCTTTCTTCAGTCTAGTCCAAGTCTATCCATAAACAAACTTGAGAACTCAATCCTTTTTGTTCTTCATACCAATGAAATGGAAAGTATAATGCATAAACAACTAAAGAGTTCAGACAGAATTCATCAATAACCATTCACAAACCATGCCGTAAAGCCTTTTTTCATAGTATCCCTGCCCGATCCCTTTTCATCTTCACCAGAAATGCAAAAGCTTGTGTCTTTTCTTGTATCATAATTTCTGTTGCCAATCTCTACTATACCATGAGACCAAAGGTCCCATAGCAATCCAGAAAATATATTAATACCCATACCAAAAGAGGCACGTGCACTTTACCTTTCAATTGATTAAGTCATCATGATGACATACAATCATAGAAAAATTCTAATACATACACGAAGTTGACCAGAAGATATGAAGTGTAATTATTAAACCAATTTCAAGTGATAATCCAAGGGTCTTATCTTGAAGGATCCATTAACGTTAAACTGCAAGTAGCAATGCTTCTTCATCCTCTCATGCTAGCTTTCATATAAATCCAGAATATTCATGATAGGAATGTTATTAAGGGGTATGTTAGTTATTAGATAGGGGAGTTGTTATGGTATTTGGTTACAAATAGAAGGAGCGGGAAAGAAACAAGGTAGGCAGTTGTTATGGTCTTTTTCATCCCAAGTAGCTTAAATATTTGGAGAGTTATCTTGCAGTTTGGTGATCTTTTATATTTCAAGACATTTAGGTTCTATCAATCCAATGTGGAAACAGCAAGGGAAGCTTCTGGTATCCCTGGCTGTTATCCCTGATATCTGAATCAATTCTTGCTCAACGACCGACTGCAACACTGCACAAGAAATCTAGCATTCCGCAGAACAAATCTTCGGTATAAGAAGTAAAACTATGCAATTTTTGCCAAAGTAGGCATAGCTCAGCGGTAATTAATATCTATTCTCGACCAAGAGGTCTGAGATTCGATTTTCCTTCCCCAAATGTTGTTGAACCCAAAAACTATGCAGAACAAGAATCAACAGAAAATTAGAAGAAATGACTCTTGATGGTTCTTCCAAGAAAAAACAAAGCTTCTGGCTTTAGATCAATCATATTGCTGTTATTTCTTTCATTACCTCAAAATCAAAAGTTCAGCCATCTAACATGCAATTACTCTTCTCCTTGCGCAAGAACCAGGGTTACAAGGAACACTGTTCGTTCAGATGGAACATTGCCCTCTATGTCTCTCGTTTTCAATCACAAAATAGCAAATAAAGTATTGATGTGTCAAATGTTGGAGATAATGGTCAAAGGTCAATAATGGTCCATTTATTCAGAACTCAATGCATTCTGAATTCCAGAGGTAGCTGTAAACGTTTTAGACAAGAAAGAGGAGGAACGAAACCTCAGTGTCAGCTATATGTGGCAGATTTGGTGACATGGACCTAAAACATTACCGTCACTTCGATCAGGAACTTTTTGGATTCACAAGTAATTTCAACCCAAGAAAGAATAATGGTTATTTCTTCAGTACCGACTGCCATGGCAGCTACGGTCGATCTCTCATCTTACAGCAATCGAAACCTAAACTTTGGGGCAATGAATCATTCACCAGTGAGCTAGCTAATCCACAGTAGACTACAAATACTTCAGATGGAATTGGTCCATATTGGCAAGGCAATTGAGCTGGTCTTTATATGACTCGATGCTTTGTTTCCTCTTCATTCTCTTCCCATATTTGCAAACTTCAGAATCTTCTTCACAATCCACAAACCACAGAAAATCTTCTTAAATATAAGTTAATTCCCTATATATAACAATGTTCTTTATATTTCATCCAAATATTTGTGTAACGAAAGGATCGAGAAACTAGAACAATTCTACTCCATGGAACTTTGCATGCTGATCTTTTCAAATTCAATCTCCAGAAAGCATCATCTTCTCGGTCAAAGGCATAGTTTGTATTTTCTGGCTATACAATTTCCCACTATATTGCAAAATGCACTTGTTTTTAATTCGTGTCAAATATTTTTCCAAGTAAGTCCTCGCATATGTCTTTTGTATGGCTCAAAAAGCTAGATCTTCCTTCCCTAAGTATTATAAATATTTGTAACACGCCCTTTTTTTACAAGAGATAAATTTGTTAGGGAGAATGAACATTCATGTTGGTACGATATTATCTACTTTGAACATAAACTCTCGTGGCTTTGGCTTTGCTTTTGATTTCACCAAAAAAACCTCGTGTCAATGGAGATAGAGTCTCTCACTTATATTCATCTTTTAATTAGCCAACGTGAGACTCCAACAATCCTCCCCTCAAACAAAGTACACCATAAAGCCTCCCCTGAGGCCTCTTTCTCTGGAGCCCTCGAACAAAATATACCATTTGTTCAATACCTGAGTCACTATGACTACGCATTCGAGGCTCACAACTTTTTTGTTCGACACTTAAGGATTCATTCTATTGACATGACTAAGTTAAGATAAGGGCATAACTTTGATAACACTTGTTAGGAACAAGGAACCTCCACATTGGTATGATATTGTACAATTTGAGAATAACGTCTCATGGCATTATTTTTGTTTTTCCAAAAGGCCTCATGCCAATAGAGGTAGTGTCTCTCACTTATATATCTGTGATCTTCCCTTTATTAATGAATGTAGGACTCGAACAATTCTCGACAAAACTTTCTCTATTTTCCACGGTTGTCAACTTGGGGAATTGTCAAATTTTCCTTTCTTCCACACAATCTCTTAATAGGAATCCTCGATCTTGTGTTATCTAAGTTGTAGGGATCAGATCATAACTCTTCCAACTACGGTTCTCATCACTAATATAAGCTTTTTTCATATCTTTTCTCTCTTTATATTATGTTTTTAAGTCTAAATCCAAAAACCTTCCAATTAAAGTTACCTTTGGCATGGCTTCTATATATTCCAGGGAGGTAATTAGGTTACTTGAAGTTCAGAAAAACAACACCTATTTATATGTCTAGCTCTGAGGCTGAGTAGAGGAGTTAGCAATGTTACTTCCAATGTTTTATCGAGAAGGCAGGTCTCATATTCATCAACATTATTCTCTACCAAACCACTGCACATTTTCCCCCCACCCCCCACCCCCCCCAACCAAGAAAAGAAGTCATGAACTGACCTGTCTCCTCTGTTATTCTAGTGTCTGGGCTAGTTTGTGGCGATCCATAGCACTTCAATCTGCTCTTCTTAAATTCTGAAATTAAAAGGAATGACAGTGTTACAACCTAATTCAAAAGCACATTGCTACACACATGATGACAGTAGCACATATGAAGTAAATGGTAATCACCAGTATGACTAAAATTATAGCCCAAGTTATGATCGCCAAAACTACTTTGGAATAACAATTGGGAGAGAAACAATAACAGACATGGTGTATTGGCCAAATAATGCAAGTTACCTCTAATTATTTTATGCGAATGCAAGTCACAAACAGAGAATAATATTAATCATAATCCAATCAATTAGAGAAATGAACTTCATCACGTGCTCATTAATTATGGAAACAGTTAAAAAAAAATGAACCAAGGAGGGAGAACTAGACTAATTACCAAAGCAAACAGAGCTATTTCGGAAGTTTTTCCCTCGCAACACAACAGATTTTTCAGGTATCTTATCATTGCCTGCTTAGAAATTCAGACCAGACTCCAGCTTATGATCTCCCTGAGAAGCATCAATGTGAACAAGGTAACGGTTGAATATAAGCGTTTCGCCGGAGTAAATTACTTCATCTTGCTTTAAGAGCCTGCATTCTAGAAGCTTCGCGCACTCATCATAGAGCATGATCTGTGTGTCGATCTAATCATTAGAACAAATCGACTAGTCTAACAATCAGAATAAGAAAATTCAAATTCTAGGCTTCAACGCCACTGATGCTAGATAACTCCATACTTTCCAGTCCAAAATCTCAGAAATTCGACAAGTTCTTCAGCAGAATAACAAATCTACGAATTCAAAAGATGTACAGTGAAGACAAATTATAGAAGAAAGAGAGACCTTGTTGCTGGAGCGGTGGATGTCTAAGAAACCGTCGTGATAAACTTTGCGTTTCCGCTTGAGATGCTTGGTATAGGTCACCTTCCATCGATTCGTTTCTCCCATTGCCACAGCTTCTTCTCTCTCAGCTTTCTCAACTCAAATCAAATCAAATTCGACGAGTTGAGTTGCATTTAGTCGAGCGATTTCTTGTGGCGGGAAAAATGTCCGGTCGCTGATTTGAAGTCCTCAAATTGTGGAACTTTTTAAACTATGCTCGTTAAATTAAATTGTCAAATCATAAATAGTAAAAAGCTTTATACTATATATATATTCTCTATGAAAATATACGTACTTGAGTCATCCATACAATATGTACACACTTGGAGCCACCAATATAAATTTTTTAGGTAATATTTTTCTTGCATTTTTTCTATCCTGTTTTTTGAGTTCATCTAGATCGAGTATTCGCATTGTCGTGCGATCCTAACACTTTTGACGAAACGGTAAGTACGAACATCTCGTTCAAAATCAATTTATTACTATAGACACAACTTGTCTTATTGTACATAAAAGATCAACTTATTACTATAAGCACAACTTGTCTTTTTACCGAATTATGGGTTAGCATTCTATTGTCAATTATTTTAACCGAAAAAAAAAAAAAAAACCCCCCCATGGATAAAGTTTATCACTTTTCACAAAATAATAATTACATTTTCAAATTTCTTAGAGAGTACTAAGAAGCCACAATACAATTCCAGACCTAACTTATGAACACTTCAAATTTCCAAATATATTGCAAGAGCACGAAAATCTAAATCAAAAGCGCCTTTTTGTTTCCATTCTTTTTTCTTCAGAAAACAAAAAGACCCAATTAAAAAAAAAAAAAAAAAAAAAAAAAAAAAAAAAANAAAAAGGTGGTACAAATGTCCTAAATGCCCTTCCCGAAAAGAAGAAAAAAAAAACCGAAATAAAACCATTATTATTATTATTATGAAAACCATATAATTCCCAAAAGCATGAACAAAAAAGTTCTTTTTGAATATGAATTGGTTTTTACTTCCACGCATCCAACTCATCCATCTCGCCGCCCACCGCCGGTCAAGTCTTGTGGGGTGGCGCCGTCGTGTCTGAAACAGGAGCAGTGCCCGCCACACCACCGGCGGCTTTGTCCGGTGGGTAGCTACAGTTAACGACGACTTCAGAGAGATGGATTTGGCCTTTTCTTTCCGCGATTTGGCGCTGAGTGGATTTATAAAAGGTGGCGTAGAGAATGAGCTGAACAAGTGCCGACAACGTCCCGAGGCCGTTCGGAATCTGAAATTAAAAAAAAAAAAAAAAAAAAAAAAAAAAAAANGTTTTTAACGTCAATAAAAGAATCAACGGCGGATTTATATTTACCGTGATGAACGGATCGAAACGGATACAAGCGTAAGCAGTCCAAACGACGCCGTTGGCTAACGATGCAAAGGAGAGAAAAAACGGCATATATTCCACGCTTTTTGTCTTAATTACCAGTTTCTGAATCACACACAATTCAAAACTCGTGAGGCCACGTCATCAGATTACGTGGATAATATAATATAATAAAACATATTTTAATCTCCATAATCAATAAATAAATATATTTTTACTGACCATGACAGTGAGTGGCGACGCATACATCATGATGTTAAAGACAATACAAACGGTGCCGACAATGGCGGAACGGCGGTGGAAGGAATGAGCCAAGGTGAGGACAAGAAGGGTCAGAACCGCCACGAAGATGACCTCAACTAGCAACACCAGAAGCACTTTCACCCGCTTCTTCTTGCCGTCGGAGTAAACCAAGAAGATGATGACGTAGACAAGCTCGATGACAGTACCGGAGCCGTTGATTGTCACGACGAGTAGGCTTCCCGGGTGCACCATAGGCAGGCCGTACAGCGTCCACATCATGCAGTTTATTAACGTGGCTAGATACGGCATCGGCGAGTACTGCTCCACCGATCCCTTCTTCCATATTTGGATAAAGGTCGGCCTACAAACATCAAGATTAAGAGAAATTTAATGCTCATTTTTGTCTCTATCGGTTGGGTTTATTTATTTATTTATTTATTTATTTATTTATTTATTTTTCCTTTAATGGGAGACGGAGCGGCATGCAAGAGATTATTAGTCATATAACAGAGAATTAAAAGAAAAAAAATTGTGGGTCGGCTAGAACTTACACTGGGGAGAGGAACAAGAACAGGGAGATGACATTTCCTGGAAAAAAAGAAGCAAGAAATTAGTTGATGGATCGAGAAATGGAGAGGGAAGTAGAGGAAAAGGTGTTTTCAAAGAAACCCACCAAAGATTCCAAGAACGGTGCGAATGGCATCTGGAGAAACCATGGCGAAGGAAAGAGAAAATAAGATGAAGAAGTGTTGTGCGTGGGAGTGGAAACGAGAGCGTTGTATTAGTATATATATAGAAGGGAGTGAAATGCGTTGGTGACTTGTAAGACATGAAATGAATGGGAAGGGAATCAAGAAAGAGAGAGAGATAAGGAGAGAGCTCGGCGCATCCTTCAAAAACTATTGTGAGATCCCAGGGAGGTTGATGGAGACGAAACATTCAGAGATGCATTTTAAAATTGTAAGTCTTACAACGTTATATAATAGGTCAAAATGAATAATATCAATTATTAATTGGCTTGAGACGGTTACAAATAGTATCAGAGTTAGTCACTAGACTGTGTGTGCCAACGAGGATGCATGCACCGAAGGAGTTAGATGGGTAAGGGTGTGAAATTCCACATCAGTTACAGAGAAGAACGAAACACATTTTTTTATAAGGATGTGGAAACCTATCCCTAGTAAACACATTTTAAAAACTTTGAGGGAAAGCTTAAATAGAACAATATCTGCAAGTGGGGAGTTTGGGTCGTTACAATTGGTAAACGAGCCAGACACTGGGCGATGTGCCAGCGAGGAGGCTGAGCCCCGATGGGGGGTGGACACGAGGCAGTGTGCCAGCAAGGACGTTGGAGTTCAAATAGGGTGATTGGGAGGTTTCACATCAATAGGAGAAGGGAACGAGTGACAGCGAGAACGCTGAGTCTCGAAGGAGAGTGGATTGTGAGATTCTACATCAGTTCGGGAGGAGAACAAACCTCTCCCTATCAAATGCATTTTAAAAACCCTCGAGGGAAGTTTTAGAAAAAGTCAAAAAATGATTATATCTACTAACGGTGAGCTTAAACTGTTACACTAATGACGGATGACAATACATAATAGATTAAAGCAGACAATATCTCACGGCTACACTTACTCACGGGATTGAATACACTTGTTTAGATTATAATAAAAAGTACCTAAAGTATGATCCGAAATTAAATATGGAGGGTTGATGTGGTAGATAATGAATGAAATAAACATTGGTCGGTCCATAGATGACACATAAAATGTCATAATTTGTACATTTTGATGATACTAAAACCAACACGTCACGAACATATCCCTTAATGATGTAGCGAAATGGTGAGAAGGGAAGAGGAGGGAAACTGGAGGGAACAGATGGCGGTTGTGCATGCAGCAGATTCCCACTGAATTTAAGTCCACCTTATCCAAAACTTACCTTGAACATGGTAACTTGTTAAATAGAGTCAAACCCCCACTTATTCTGCCTTCTCTCTCCTCTCCTCTCTCTCTCTCTCTCATTTGAATTTATTACTCATTTAGTCAACGTTAAATGTCAAATTTATAGTCTCCATTTTAATTTCAATTTCATTATTCAGATTCTAATAAAAATATGACACATTTTGACGTGTAAATATGTATTTATTGTCTCAATTCAAATAAATGCATTTAACAAAATTAGAAAAATCAATATTCACAACAAAAAATAGCTTTACTTGTGGAGCTATAATGCTTTAAATGATTAATTAACTTAGAATTTAATTTAATGCAATCAAAATTATAAAATAAGTTCTGGTCTATAATTAAATTTAAAAATAAAAAAAAGTGTAAGATTGAAAATAAAGGTGAATATATATATATATATATAATTTATTTATTTATTTAATATAAAATAAGAAATGCAGACGGTAGATCACAAATACCGAGTGAAGCGGTCATGGAGTTATACTAACTCCTGAATGTGGCATTAAACGGGTGCGTTTTGACATTTTAGTAGTGTTATTATATTATTATTATTATCATGTTTCCAATGATATATTGACACGTGTCACAGTGTTTCCAAGTGCAATGAATTAATTTCCTACTTTTTCCTTTTTTCTTTTAATTTGATTATTTGGGTAAAAAAATAGTATTTTTCCCACTAAAATTACAGAGTAATCATAGCAATGATTCATAAAAAGAAAATACATTTTTTTTTTCAAATAATTATTTGTAATTATGTTCGAGTTTACTAGATCGACTAAGATGATAATAGGAAGAGGTAAAAAAAATAGTAAATGAGTGTGTATTTTCAATTAAGGGATCGAATATTTAAATTCTCTTCATAACTTTTTTAATTAAATTTCGACCACATTATTAAGAACATTCAAAATAAAATTCGTAATAACGTTAATTTTAAAAATGACTTTAAATTGTTAAATCCCAGTAAGTTTTGATCAAATATTTCAATTTATTATATGATTAACTTCAAATAATAATTTAATAAATAAAAATAAAAAGTAATTAAAAAGAATATTAGGAAGAAAGCCTGGAGATGTATTTAATCTTTTTCATAAGGTGGGATATTGTGTTTATATGTTATTATATATTACATTTATTCCCAATTAATACGACGTTTCTTTTGATGCTCCCAGTTCTGCAGTTCTGATTGACAACACACCACTAGAACAATTCATTGAATCTTATCTGAACTGTTTTTTTTTTTNAAGAAAAATGTCATTAATTTTTTTTTAAGAAAATAAATTGTCAAATTAGAAAAATTAAGTATATGATTTGAAATCCATAGTTTACACCGTTTTTAATTTCAAAAGATTATTAAGAATATTATTGAAAATTAATAGTTGGAAATGATTCTATGTTGTTTGCAAATTTTATCTTTTTTTCAAAATTTAGTTGGATGCTTCTGGTAGATATTGGATTCATTATTTGGTTGTATGTTTTTTTTAGGTCATTCAAATTTCAATTTGATTTGATGTATGAGCCCCACGTCTCTTCATTTGGTTTGATTCTTGCTAGTGACGTTCTAATTCCTTCAACTTATTAAAGTACACTTTTCACCTAATCGTGTTTCCACGCCTTTTGCTATTTCTTCAATTGAGTGGGTTGGTCTTGAGGTTCGAGTTGAAATATTTTAATTTTGTGTTTATTAAATGAAAAAAAATTGTGAAGAATGATAGAATAGGTAGAGTTATCTGTGTCCTATCACCTTGTCACGACGACAACTCTCTACTTCTAAACCCTAAACCCTAGTTTATGTGAGTTAATACTATCGTGAATATGAACTATTGTCAACCACGCTTGTCAATATCCATTAAAAAAACATTAGGTCGTGTAATGATATATTTTTTTTTGAATGGGTTAATGAACTTTCAAGTTGTGGAAAGTGGTGGTTGTTTTTAAGTTATTTTTTGGGTGCTTTCCACTTTAGGTTATTGTTTTCCAACTTCCAAACACAGGGTGATGCAAATATGGGCAAAAGTTGAATGGATATGGGCCCTCCTAACCAAATGGTCAATCACTTTGGAAAATGAAGGGTCCTCTTTGGTCTTATGGAACATGATTGAGTGCCCTACTTTTTCGTACTTAGCCACTCGATTTGGAACCTTTATGGTGATGCTCTCGATCTCGATCCAAAGTTTTAGTTCCACCTCTCTATTTCCAATTTTTTAATCTTAAATTTTTCTCCACTAATCTAAAATTTTGAGTTAGTTGAATGGACCAGTCTCAACATTTTTAATATAATTCACAGTCTAACCCTCTATTTTTTATTATTACTCTTAAAAAATCATACTTATCCACAATATATTAACAGTGTAACTAAAATATTAAATATTAATAAGTCACGATTCATCATTATATTAGTTACAAATGTCAAATATTATTAATTTTCATAATAATTTTAAAGTTACGATGCAACCAATAAATGTATTTGCTTATATTCTCGAAGTTAAATAATCTCACATCCACATTTATTGTACTGAAATAATAACAATAATAAAATTTATGTTGAAAGTTAAAAAGAGGAATTCCTGTTTTGATGTAAACATTACGGCTCCAATGGGCTTTTAAACGTGGGCTCCAAGTATGAGCCCAGCCCAACAAAATCTAGTATCATCATTTCCTTCCCTAGTCGCTTCTTTAAGGATATCTCGTCTTCTTTATTTATTTATTATTTTGTAGTACGATATAGGGTGTACATTCAACTCGACAACTCGGATCAATCCAATTCGAACTATAAGGGTTGAGTTAGTTCATTTTTCTAAATCCGAACTAAATCAATGTGATTTCGGGTTCGTGGATAAAACGGTTGACCCGAAAATATATAAACTATATTAAGAATTTTTTTGTATTAATAAGTTTGTCAGGGTGGTATTTTGTTCACACTTCAATTTGTTTTACAACTGGACAACCCAACCTGAAAATAGAGGGTTGGATTGGGTTGGGTAACCCAACCAACTAAACTTTTGGGTTGGGTAAAAAAAAAATCTCTTAACCCAACTTAATCCGTATCATGTGCACTGATCCACTTGGTAGTCAATAATTTATGAAAATTAAATTATACAAATTAGAGTATTTTACCATTGTATTTATCTAAGAAAGGTGGAAATTAATTTAGTGGAAAACATCATTGTTGTCTTTGTAGCGTCAATTTGCCTTCGCTCCATTTCACTAAGCAGCAAGCGGTGGTGGCGAAAGCCTGTTGAGTGTCGACTGAGAACGCATTCAAAAAAGAAGAAAGAGAACGGAGGGAGAAAAATTCACCGGCAATTTGGCGGGAAAGCTGAAACCATGAGCTCATCGGCGGTGGATGCGGAGGCGCCCGATCTGGTTTGTCAACTTGACAACGTCCAAGGTCTGGTGGATGCATTCACTGCCGTTCGATGGAAACGCCATCAGGTTTTTCCTATTTTTCTTCCACTTTCAGTTACAGTTCTCCCTTTCTGTTCATTTTCCGAAGAACTTTTCAGATTCTCTCTCTGTTTGTCTGGATTGATGTCCTTATTTGTTTGTTAGGTTATTGATTTACTTGTTTATCACTCAGGATGCCGTAATCGAACTGTCAGAGCATGGCGTCGTTTTGATCGTTGAAGAATCCGGCTGTCTTCAGGCGAAAGTGTATCTGCAGCGTGAGGTTTTGAACTTTGAGTTTATGATCTGAATCTCCTATTTATCGATTGTTGGTGTTAATTCCGTAATTTGGATGCGAAAAGAAATATCGTGCTTGTTTTGCGTTATTAAGTGGTAGCTGAAGTTCAAAATAAAGAATAATTACTTGAAATGTACATTATTTGAAAAGTTAATGTTCGAAGAAGGAAATTGTTTCTTATGCTTCCATCTTCCTTTCCGTTTTTGGAGTTGCTGAAATTCTGCTGCTCTTCTTTACGCTACAGGTTTTCATTCGTTATGAATACAGTGCACAAGCTCGGCCAAGGTTTGGAGTGAGCTTAGGCATTTTTGTTGATAGCTTGAATACATTTTCTGTTCCTGGACGTTTAAGCATCGTTGAAATCAAATACCCGGGACCTGACATGCAACTTCTGCTCAAGTATTTACTTTCATCTCTGTTGCATCACGTTTTGAATCTATTGTTAGACTCTATGTTTGGCTTTGTATTGGCAGAAAAAATCAAGTACATAAAGCTTTCGACTATTCTGATGTTAATTTAATTTGACTGTGTTGGATGATGAAAGTCTTACATCGGCTAATTTAGAGAATGATCATGGGTTTATAATCAAGGAATATTATCCTGGTATGAGGCCTTTTGGGAAGCCCAAAGGAAAGTCACGAGAGCTTATGCTCAAAGTGGACAATATCATACCATTGTGGAGAGTCGGGTTTGTCTAACATGGTATCAGAGCCATGCCCCAAACTTAGTCGTGTCAATAGATGGGTAAATCCTCAAATGTCGAACAAAGGACTCCAAAAGAAAAGGAGTCGAGCCTCCTCGAAGGCATAGTAAAAAATGACTAAGACTCCAAAAGAAAAAGGAGTCGAGCCTCGATTAAGGGGAGACATACTTTGTTCGAAGGGAGGTGTTGGATGATGAAAGTCCCACATCGGCTAATTTAGGGAATGGTTATGGGTTTATAATCAAGGAATACTATCTCCATAGGAGTCGAGCCTTTGCTAAAATTTGATATTCTATCAACTTGTTGAACCGTTTTATGATAAAATTTATGGCCCTTGTAGATTTTTTTTTTTCAAAATTTCTTTGTATTCTATCCTGAAGAACGTGTTGGTGCACTTATTTTATGCAGATCTGAGAGAGGAAATACAGTTCATTTGTATGTTCGTTTTCCATTCAACGACTCTAATAACGTTGGTCATTTCATCTGGGGTTTATTATCAGGTCAGTTGATTCATCAGATGCGTGTATTTATGCGGAGATCCGAACCAGAATCCCAGAAACCATTTCATGGGATTACAATTTTGAACCTGCAGGAAGTAGCCCACTCAGTTTCACTGTCAAGGTATTAGTTCATATTGCAACTTCGAAACCTTTTATGTGCACTAAAAGATGATATCTGACACAATTGCTAGAAGATTCAAATCTGAAAATACTTAGAAGGAAAGTTAACAATATGAAGGGATGAGGCATGCGAATCTGAATAATTTTTTTACAGATCATCATATAAAAATTACACAAACAGTTGGAGGTTAAATATTATCTGTGGTTAATATCAATCGACTCGACTTGAAGCATGTAGTTTTAATGCTAGTCTGCAGCTCTGAAGGAAGCTATTGATGATCTTGAATGGCCTGGATCAAGCGTCCAGATATCTCTAGAACCATCTCCCCCTTCTGTCACCTTCAAAGGTGAAGGTCATGGAGACTTGCAGGCATGGTTTGTCATAAACAAACTGAAATTTGAACTCCTTGTAACGTTGTAACAATACCAATACAACCTATTCTTATTTCCTGTACAGGTAGATTTCATGTACTATGCAAACACTGATCTTTTGATCTCGTTCCATTGCGATCGTCCGGTATCCTACAGGTAACATGCTTCCTCCACAAAGTTAAAACGTTCTAATCTTAGCTCATACTTAACATGTGAGCAATTTTTCTGCTTTGTTTTGTGCTTCGATATGTGCAGGTACAAATACAAATTTCTACGAGCGACAACTTCGAACATACCGAGCAGTGTGATCAGAGAAAATAGGGGAAGCAAGTTGACTATTGGGAGAGGAGGAATGCTAAAAGTTCAGCACCTGGTTTCCGTGGCAAGACCCTCCACTTCACACCCACATATAGATTCTGCTGGTTATCAGCAACCCAGTAGAATTGCTTTCATTGAGTTCTTTGTAAAACCAGAAGAAGACACCACAGATGATTAGTGGTTCTTTTCTATTCTCTTTTTGAAGTATTGCACAACCGAGCTATGCTTATTTTGATATGATTCTTTCGTATATTTTGCCATCTTCTGGCGTTCCCATTCATCAAGGGATCTCTTGAGTTCTGTTTTGAGCCTTTGGTTTTCTCAAATCATTTTGACAAAAGTTAGACCAAATATACCAAACTTAATCAACTCTAGCTTACTTAAGGGTGGAAACATTTAAATCTCTAATATTTTTAGTTGATGGCATATTTGAGAAGTTGCCTTTTTACTTCATGAAAAGAATATTAAAAAATATGATATAAAAGCATGTGTTGATCATCGATTGTTTTTTTTTTAACGTTTGAATGTTAAGAATGATGCTTTGATGTCATGTTTTTTAATGTTTAAATGTTAAAAATGATGCTCTTATACATGTTAAGAATTAGAAGTTCTGATACTACGTTAAAAATGTTAAGAATTAAGAATTAGAAGTTCGAGAAATAATAGCAGGATTAAAAGTCCGATTTTCATTAATGTTTATTTTAAATGGAAAACATAATACATATCATTAGTTCGATCTTCATTAATGTTCATTTTAAATAGAATACAGATCACAAGACTTAATCCTAAAAACAAGAGAACGACAAAATATTCTACGAACCAAATCTTCAAGATATGCTACTAACTAAATCTTAAAAATAATAAAAATAAGATAAACCAAACAACTTGAGGATCTTAATTTGTGCTATATTTCCCACATGGAATCTAGCCCCTAATCGGAAGTATCCCATGTGTCCTCCTTCCCGCAGTTTGCCAGTTCTTTTCGGTTGTGGCCCCCCCCCCGTGGGTTAGCTTGGGTTAGATTTTGGAGTCTCTTCTAGAGTCCCCCTGACTTAAAAGCTTCAAAGGAGCTTCAAAGGGTAGCAGGTGCTACGGGCCAAGGAGCCGAGTCATACCATCCCAAAAAACCACCTCCCTTGTGAAAAAGTACCCAGCCTCCAACGAACACGGCCAAGACTCCCTTTCTCTTTCATTTGTTGAGTCTTTCAATTCTCTTTGATTTACGCTTGAACGAAACAGAAGATATTGTCGATGAGGTCCTGAGCTAAACCTTGGCTAAACCCTTAGAAATCTTAGTGCCATAATTTTACCTATGAACCTATTTTAGTTAATTTTGATGTTAAACTTTAATTTAATTTAAATTAACGACAAAATTAATATATTTATGTAGTTAATTTTTAAAAAATTCTGGTTGATTATATATAACTTCCAGCTTTACTTTCATCTATTAAAATAATTATGAACATTAATTTTGTTGGCATTAGAATTAAAATTTGGAATTTCAAACTTCAATTTAATTAAATTTAAAATTATTCGAAAGGTATGTTTTAATCCCAAACAATTTAATTTATGGAACTATGTAGAAGCCTCTTCACAAACATCGAAATTTAAGAAAAAGAAAAAAGAAAAAACAAATTTATTATATGATATACTAANCACGTATAAATCAAAAACCAAATCAACGGCGTGGATCATCCCAACACTCAACGCAATATTATTGGTTGCAAACACGTTACACGAAGTTTGATTGGTCCACGTCATCATGAATGACACGGTTCTACGCAAAATGAAGGGTCGTGGCAACCTGAAATTTCATTGATCTCACTATATAAGACCTCACCTCGCGCTGATAGTTTTCCGAAAAAAATTTCTAAATCCAAAAACGAACTCCAAAGCATTTTTCTTCATTTTCTTCATTCTCTTCTTTCAACTCTCTCAACTTCCAGAGATAGTTTTTCGGCGGCACTAGCGCCATGGCTGGCTCCTGGAGAGCTCAAGGGTCTCTGATCGTACTGGCAATCGTTTTCTTCGGTAATGTTTTCTCCTTCCGATGCCTTAGATCTGGCTTATTATTGTTTCTTTAGTTGGTCAAGGTGTTTAGATCTGTGTGCTGTTTTATGAGATTGTAATTTTGAAGTCTTAAGCATGATTGCTTTTTTGCTGGACTGTAATGGCTGGTGTTTGTTATAGAGTTGTTGTGACAGATCAGGAGTGTTTTCTAGACATTTGTTGATTTTGTTGATTTTAAACGGAGAACGGTTGCTCTGTAAATCTTGATATTGTTTATTGGTGATGGATGTGGGATTCAAGGTGATCTAGAGTGACATTTGTTTGAATTCTTGTGTTGAAAATTTGTTGCAAGTGTTTTTCCTATGTCTTGCATGTAGATGTAATGTCAGGATAATGAAGACTCGGAGTGTTGTGCATTAGCTTCTCTTAATAGGTTCACCCGCTAAAGCTTCGAAGAAGTACATGTTTTTGTATTGATACTTTTTTTTTTTGATCTGTGGAATGTATAAGCGAGGTTCATTGAATCATTGATTTGGAATTTTTTAGTTTGAATTGAAGAAAATATTTGGAAAGCATTTGATTTTATCGTTTTGGACGAATGCATGGGTCTATTGTTATTAACCTGGCTGAAATTTCAGGATGCTTGTCCGCAATTTCCATCGCGAAAGAGGAAGCGACTAAGTTGGGGACTGTCATTGGGATCGATTTGGGAACAACTTATTCTTGTGTTGGAGTCTACAAGAACGGTCATGTAGAAATTATAGCGAATGACCAAGGAAACCGTATCACTCCTTCTTGGGTCGCTTTCACTGATAGTGAAAGATTGATCGGTGAGGCTGCGAAGAATCAAGCAGCTGTCAACCCTGAAAGGACAGTCTTTGATGTCAAGAGACTTATTGGTAGAAAGTATGCAGCCATCTCTTGAGACTTGGGACAACTTTCACTGATTCAGAATCAACGATTTCAAGTTTTCTTATGAAAAATTTCTGTTTTTAAAACAGGTTTGATGATAAGGAAGTTCAGAAAGATATCAAGCTTTTTCCCTACAAGATTGTGAATAAGGATGGAAAGCCTTACATTCAAGTAAAGATCAAGGATGGTGAAACCAAGGTTTTCAGCCCTGAGGAAATCAGTGCTATGATTCTTACAAAGATGAAAGAAACAGCCGAAGCATTCCTTGGCAAGAAGATCAAGGACGCCGTCGTCACTGTTCCAGGTTAGTAAATAATATAATGCTTATCATTCTGAGATTCTCGATATTTGTTGTTTCTTGTTTGCTTACAGAGTTCTGTTATTTTATGTGTAGCTTACTTCAACGATGCCCAAAGGCAAGCAACCAAGGATGCCGGTATTATTGCTGGCCTCAACGTTGCTAGGATCATCAACGAGCCCACTGCGGCTGCCATTGCGTATGGTTTGGACAAGAAAGGCGGTGAAAAGAACATTCTTGTATTTGATCTTGGTGGTGGTACTTTTGATGTCAGTATCTTGACTATTGACAATGGTGTTTTTGAGGTTCTTGCCACAAACGGTGACACTCACTTGGGAGGTAAGAGTTTTGTTGGTTTAATGTTTGTATGGTTGTTGCTTTATAGACTTTTTTTTCAATACATTAATGGAATATTTTAACACCCTAGGTTATTTCTCTAAACAGTTCATACATTGCATTTTCTCGTACAATAAAGTTATAATCTATCATCATCCACTTATATGTACTCAAAATGTAAAGGGTTGTTCGTTAGGATCCGAAGTCTTCGTTCCTCATGCACGACAATTGGACTAGTGTAATCTCTGCCCCTACTAATTCTGCCCAAACAATTTGCTTGAAGTTGTTTTTTTTTTTTATTTTTTATCAAAGTTCTCTGTTGATGAGTTGGGGTAGAAAGAAATATCGAAGGTTCTAAGAAATGTAGTAGAGTTATCAAGTTTCTAACACTGGTATCAAGCTATAGGATAGAAATTGATGGCATCTGATTTCACGTTATTAGACTTGACTTGATCATATGCGTACATTTCCTCAGGTGAGGACTTTGACCAGAGGATCATGGAATACTTCATTAAATTGATCAAGAAGAAGCACGGAAAGGACATCAGTAAGGACAACAGAGCTCTTGGAAAGCTCAGAAGGGAATGTGAGCGCGCCAAGAGGGCATTGAGTAGCCAGCACCAGGTCCGCGTTGAGATTGAATCCCTCTTTGATGGTACTGACTTCTCTGAGCCATTGACCAGGGCTCGATTTGAGGAGTTGAACAACGACTTGTTCAGAAAGACCATGGGACCAGTGAAGAAGGCAATGGAAGATGCTGGCTTAGAAAAGAGCCAAATCGATGAGATCGTTCTTGTTGGTGGTAGCACCAGGATTCCCAAAGTTCAACAGCTCCTCAAAGACTACTTTGACGGCAAGGAACCTAACAAGGGTGTGAACCCCGATGAGGCCGTTGCCTATGGTGCTGCTGTTCAGGGAAGCATCTTGAGTGGAGAGGGTGGTGAAGAAACTAAAGGTAGATTTTTTTTTTTTTTTAATTTCTTGTTTTAACAACCTGGTATTCACTTACTCACAAATCTTTTCACTTACCATGCAGATATTCTTCTTCTTGACGTTGCCCCTCTTACTCTTGGAATTGAGACTGTTGGTGGAGTGATGACCAAATTGATCCCCAGAAACACTGTCATCCCAACCAAAAAATCTCAGGTCTTCACCACTTACCAGGATCAGCAGACCACCGTCTCCATTCAGGTATGCTTCGACAAAAAAAAAACGTAAACTTGAAATTGTATAGTCGTTCTACAATCTTCATATCATGTTCTTTTTTGCTAAAATCCTCTTCTATTCAGGTCTTCGAAGGTGAGAGGAGTCTCACTAAGGACTGTAGGAACCTTGGGAAATTCGATCTAACTGGAATTCCTCCAGCACCAAGGTACGTCTCTTTCCCCTCACCCTTTATTCTGTCTCACCCGCAAATGTTTTCAGATGTTTAAACTTTGTTTTTGAACATTTAACATAACAGGGGTACCCCACAAATTGAGGTCACCTTTGAGGTTGATGCCAACGGTATCCTGAATGTTAAGGCCGAAGACAAGGGCACTGGAAAATCTGAGAAGATCACCATCACCAACGACAAGGGTCGTTTGAGCCAAGAGGAGATCGACCGGATGGTTCGTGAAGCCGAGGAGTTTGCTGAGGAGGACAAGAAGGTGAAGGAAAGAATTGACGCCCGCAACAGCCTGGAAACTTATGTCTACAACATGAAGAACCAGATCAACGACAAAGACAAACTTGCCGAAAAGCTCGAGTCTGATGAGAAGGAGAAGATCGAGACTGCCGTTAAGGACGCTCTCGAATGGCTGGACGACAACCAGAGTGCCGAGAAGGAAGACTATGAGGAGAAGCTGAAGGAGGTGGAGGCCGTCTGCAACCCCATCATCACGGCTGTTTACCAAAGGTCTGGTGGTGCCCCAGGGGCTGGGGAGTCGGCGGAAGATGATGAGTCTCACGATGAGCTCTAAACGAATAACCGAGTAATTTTTATTTTGATCTTCTTTGGGGTTGAGAAATGAGAGGAAGTATAGGAGGTGGTAGGAGGAGGCCATGGAAAACGTTGTAGTAAGTAATTCTTTAGATAGCTTCTTTTGCGATACATTTTGGATTTTATTATCACTTATGTTGAGAGTTTTCAATTAGTGCAACTTTAATAATTTCATCCTATTTCCGCACACTTGGCTTTTCCAATATCTAACTAAATTCTTCATTTTTAAATACTACTTTATTATTTATTATTAAAGAATAATTTTGGATTGACCTAAATAATTCCTACTATAATTTTATTAATCCTTAACAAAAAAAAAGAAAAAAGAATTTTTTTTTTTTTTTTTCATTCTGATTCTCTGAACAAATAAACAAGACATTATTATGACAAAAAAAAGTCCAATTCCTGTGGCATCCAATTTGACCCGAAAAAGACTGGAACTTCCTTGCTTATAAACTAAAGTCCAACATTGGGTTTCCCTGATCCTGCTGCTACGACCCCCATCCCACTTGGTTCCTTAATAGCAATACTGTCTCCATTCAACTCCTTCACAAGATTATCCATCTTTCGAAACTGATATGGCCACCTCGAGTTGTACAGAAATTGACGAAGATCATACCGATTGTCATCCGGGGAATAGCTCTGCAACGAGATTTTTGTAAGCTTCTAAAGAACGAGAAACATGAATTGTGTATCAATACAATTGAATATACTTACCTCAGCGTGATAAGATGGCGTTAGAACAACCATTTTGTGTCGATTCATTGAGTAGTACTTGAAGAAATGTTTCACTTTTTCGGCCACCTCCGACGGAGTTAACTTAGAACCCCAACGGTAGCAGAGATTCTGAAACAAGGACAAAGAGTTCCCAAAAATTATGAGATCGTCAAGTGAGTAAAAGCTAAAAGTGTCATTTCCATCGACATGGGACAAACCTTGAACATCGACACGGGACCGCAACGGAAAATTTTTCGCAGCCTTCCATAGACTGAGAGCTCCTCATATGTCATTCCCATGTCAACTTCATCCAACTGTTTACAAGTAAAATAGTACTACTTTAACAACAAGTACTGGCAACAACATATTCAATCTACCTATCTGCAACTATTTGTTAAAAACAGAAAAACACGTGCAACAAAACCGATGTTAAAATACACAACTAAACCGACCGTTTGTAAAGTTGGTCGAACAGTAATTTGGACCAACCTCACCAACAGTTTGATCGGTGACAAAACCGACCCGATTGATTTACACCCATAAGGGGAACCACAGGTTGCAAGAATAGATCCAAAAACATTAACATCAGGAACAATTTATAAAAATTTATAATCCATTTCTAGGATAAGAAATGCATCTGAAGAAAAATATGAGATGTGGAACAGTGGAAGAGATGAACCTGGCTGTAGTTGGAACGAATTGGCTCTAGCTCGGCTGTAGGAGGAGCTGCTTCGATATCTGCCAACGATGAGAAGCCAAGATGCGTGGCAGCCCATCTAAGAAAAGCTCGAAGATCCTGCTTACTGATGCTTCCAATTGGATTTAGATCTGCCGAACTGCAATCGTACTGTGTCGAGTCGAGAATCTAAACATGAGATACTCATAAAAAGAAACAATGCAGCTTAAATATCTCAAATAATATCAAACCTTCGTCAAGTAACCACGCAATCCTTCGTCGACGTTGGAGCTACCCAGAACAAGGTAGAATCCAGATTTACCATGTACCCAAGGTAAGAGCGATGCAAACATAAAAGCCAGAACCATCCTGATTCGAGCTTGAATATTCTGCAGGCCTAAATTTTCGACGTTAGATCCCCCATCTAACTGCAAAACAAGACGAGAATGACCTTAGCCACTCCTTGTGTGTGCAATACAATAAAATTTGAAGGAAAAGAAGCAAGTATTTTCACCTTATACCGTGGACGTTTTCCAGTAACTGTTTGGAACAAAGACAAAAGTGCAGAAACAATCCCGTCTATGGAAACATTAAGATGCCACGAACCAATCTCATCTGCTAGAACCTTTGCTCGTGTACGTGTTGCTTCAGAACTACAAGGAGCAAGCATGGTCAGTGAACGATACGCAATTTTG
Organism: Cucurbita pepo subsp. pepo; assembly: GCF_002806865.2. NCBI lineage: Eukaryota > Viridiplantae > Streptophyta > Magnoliopsida > Cucurbitales > Cucurbitaceae > Cucurbita > Cucurbita pepo. The sequence continues at coordinate 4,930,278 of NC_036642.1, forward strand.
AACCATACCAAAAAGAACAAGTGCACAACCTACAGATTCATGCCATTCTACTCACCTATTTTCAGAACCCATAAATACAGTATAAAAGATTCGTTTGGCGAATTCTTTACTATCAGTCGGGAACTCTCCATCAGCATAACGTCCAATCCGTATTGCATCAGCTTTCACTTGTTCGTCTCCCTTTGCAATATCTGCAAGCCAATGAATGGAAACAACCAAGAGAATACAAGTGTGACGGGTATGTTAGAATTAGCAAAACGTTTATTCACCGATAGTCAATGACTTTATCGACAGTCACTCGTTCATTTTTCTCATCCTAACTTAACTGAAATTGAAAAATAGATATCTACGGCAACTCTACCAATACCCGTGCTAACAAAAACCAACCTTTTACGACAAGCTGGCACATGCAGCCCACTATGGCTGCAACAGATGAACTATCAGCTCCACCAGAAAGAGGAAGCAAAAATCCAGAAGCTCCGCTTCGTCTTAAATAGTCCCACAACCAGCAACCAGGTCCATAGGCTATTTCCTCTTCCGCGCAGTGATAGTTAATCTATAAATCATCAATTACATTACACTCGGGAAATATACGTTTTTGACATAATGAACTAAAATGCTACTGAATAAGTAGTAACTAACCTCAAGGGGACTTGAAAGAGAAATTTTGAGATTGAATGACTGACATAGACTGTATGGGGCTGCCACAGAAGGAACGGTCGTCTTATAGCTTGCTTGTTCTTGAAAGCTGCTTATAGATCCTCTAAGACTAGCAACCTGACAGGCAAACCAGCCTCTTCAAACTTAATGTTTAGCACAAAAGAAAGAAAGAAAGAAAAAGACTTTATTTGTTTTTAAGCAGGGGTAATTGAGCACCACCAATATGTCCATAGCCCACTCCCACATCGGTTGGAGAGGAGAACGAAACATTCCTCATAAGGGTGTGGAAACCTCTCCCTAGCAGACGCATTTTGAAATCGTGAGGTTGACGGCGGTATGTTAACGGGCCAAAGCGGACAATATCTACTAGTGGTAGGCTTGGGCTGTTACAAATGGTATTAGAGCCAAACATTGAACGGTGTGCCAACGAGGACGCTGGGCCCCCTAGAGGGGTGGATTGTGAGATCCCACATCAATTGGAGATGAGAGCGAAGTATTCCTTATAAGAATGTGGAAATCTCTCCATAGCAGACATGTTTTAAAACCATAAGGCTGACGGCAACACGTAAAAGGCTAAAACGAACAATATCTACTAGTGGTGGACTTGAGTTGTTACACTAACTTATTGAGTGTGTTACTAGGGATTCAAACCTGGGACTTTGAAGGGTATCTCAGACATCTACCACACCAGGACAAACAAGGCCAGTTTTGAGAAATAACACGAGTTCTAATCTATTGAGTGTTTTACTTGGGATTTGAACCGAGAACTTTGGAGGGTATCCCAGACATCTACCACACCACTAAAGCACCCCTAAAGAGTAGAAAACACCAATAATTTAAGTTCAACATGTGACCAAACAAATGATACTAATGAGTTATGTTAGAACTTCCCAATTGTGCCGGGAACAACTTCACGTTTCCCTTCCTTTTCTCTCCCCCATAAGTAGAACGAAAAGCAGGCAAGTATCTTGCATTAATCAATGTAAGATAAAGGTATCAAGTAAATCATCCCACGCTTCACATTGTTTTCATACCGCATCAAGATCTACACTAGCAACCACAACCTCGACATCCTTCAAGGAAAACTGCGACCCTTGAGCTACAAGCTCGCCGTTCATAACAACACAAGCACAACCATCTACAACAAAACATAACTTCAATAAATCCCTTGTCTCTCGCTACAAACTACAAATGTCAATATGGGTAATAAACAGTACACGCAATAGAGGTATACCATAATAAAGACGGCCACCGTCACAACCCTGGTGATTACTGTACATGTAAACTCCACCGCGGGTATGAGTAGCATCTATAAAAGCACGAAGACGAACATCAAGTTTTCTTAGTTGGTGATGACTTCCACTAGCATTCATGAATACTTCAACCCCATTCAAAGCAAGTTCAGCATGCGGTGGAATAGGTGTAAAAAGTTCTTCACAAACTTCAGCAGCAACAGTTCTAACAAGAAGGAACACACTAGGCATCAGCTCATAAATCAAAAGTTACATATGCATATGAATTTCGGATCGAAAAAAGAACAAGAACAAATAAAACCAGTAATTTTTGCACTCACGTGTCTAGAAACTGAATATATCCATAGCCAAAAGGCACAGATGTTTGTGACAGAGCCTCAGAGATATCTCTAGGCAGCTGAAAATCCACAAGCTTGTCCTTTAGCTTCCATGCTGTGAACCACCGTAGCTCCCTGTAATTCCCATCATTTGCAAGCCACATTTTTGGACGTATCATAATAATTTTCCTATTGAAACAGAGCACTTGACAATTGTAACGCTCGGAGTCCTTGATAACAGGCATGCCAATGCTGCACAATATCCCATCAGTCAAAGGACCCGAAAGTATATCCTTCAAGCATTCCCATCTGCAAAAGTATCCAAAAACGAAGAAATTTGAGCACCCCAGAAACTTGAAGCCAGTAAATGTTGAGAATTGTTGGGAGAGGAGTCCCACATCGGCTAATTAAGGGGTTGATCATGAGTTTATAAGCTAAGGAATACATCTGGTATCCAAAATCATCCGAGTTTATGAATACGTCTATTGAAACAGTAATCCACAACCAATTGTAGCTATTTTCGCATAGAACAATCAAATTGGGATATAACAAGCAGAAAACTTACGCATGCATGACAGTGTCGAGCTCCAAGAAATGGTCTTCACAGCCATATCCAGTAATCTCGAGTTCAGGGCCAAGTCTGATGACAGCGCCAGCACGTTTAGCCTCGTCAATAGACTCTTTGATGTTCTTCACATTACAATCAAAATCCATGGCCCATTGATTCAAATTACACGTTGCTACTTTCAACAGCCTCATATTTATCGATTCCTCAGCCTTCCCACCTTACAATTGTTCAAACCAAAATCAAGTATCAATGAACCCATTCGAATCAATACCAGAAAATAAATAAAGGGTAAAAGGAGAAAAACAAGAAATTGAGGGCTTGTGTGGACTGACCTACGCTACTCCAGCGAAAATTCAGAGAGGTTTGCAGAGCCGACCTTGACGAAGGGAGCAGATGAGTGGAGGGGTTGTTCTTTGTTCTTGTTCTCGTGTTTGGTCCTTTTTTATGCCTCCAGAAATTCTCCTGGGCCGCATTCCGCGGGGCTGGCTTTTTGGCATCTTGTTAGATGGTACCTTCAAATTGGAAGCGGAAGTTCCACTCGGTAGCCGGTAGCCGGTAGCCCGACGGGTCACATGGTCCTCGAGCCTGAGCCTGAGCCAGGTTCGGAGTTTGGGTTTGACATGTCTCAACTGATTTGCATAAAAACCGTGATACTTCAAAAAAGAAAATGTCTGAAAATATAATGAAATTTAATTTAATTTTCTACCTTAAATCTTAGATTTTTAACTTTATTTTCGGTAAATCTTAATAATTATATTCAAATAAATAATTTTAATCAAATTATATAAATATTCAATCTGACTTATATTTTAAAAATTAAATATTATATACGGAAGAATAAATTATATTGAATGAGATATATTACCGTTAAAATAATTTATTAATCTAAAGATAAAAAGAATTAAAAAAAGGATTTATGGATAAGATAATTATTGAATAGAATACTTAATTGATTTTTATTAATTGTAGTTTATTATATAATTAATGAGGATTTTTCCCTCTACAATTTGAACATGTCTTCTGGTTTTGGGTTGAACAAATTAAAATCAATCCATAAGGCTTAGAACTTGGAAGTGGAGGGAAGAAGATGAAGGGAAGTATATATTCTTTTGCTAATTGTGGCGGGAAAATGTCGTAAGAGACCCGAACCCATTTCCATTTACTATCCCTCTCGCTATCATTCCTCCGATACTCTCTCCTCTTCCTAAGGGGGAAAAACCCTCTCTCTCAATCCACTCTTCTTGTGTTGTGCTTCAATTTCAACGCTTTCCGGTGCCGGAGGGGTATTTCAGCGGCAAATAAGGTACTTTTTTCTCTCTTTAATTTCGTGGGATCGCACCCGTTTGTTCTAGGGCATCACCATCGCTGTTATCGCGAATTTTCATTTTGGGGTTTTGAGTGTGACTTCTGTTTTTGGGTTGTTTGATCTTCCGATTTGGGTCCTCAGAACTAGCTTCGATTATCGGAAGTGGAGTGTTGTTGAAGGTTATTGCAGAGTTCGATATCAAATGGCGGAAGTTTTTGATGACGAAACCGAACAGACGATTTCTATTCAAGAGTATCTGAAGGAAGTTGAGGAACAGGAGCTGGTAACTCACTCTCTCCCACTCTTCGAGTAAAGGTGTCTGATGTTTGGTTGGTTTTCCTAAAATTTGCGATGTAATGGCCTGGAAACGTACTGGGTTTTCTATAATTAGGGTTCATGGCGTGTTCATATCTTCAAACCTTAATCTATTTCTTATAATCGATTGGGGCGTCCTATTTATTGTTAGTTTATCACCTGTCGCGACATTTTGTTTGTGCTCCAGTGTGAGTTGGAAGATAGTACCTGTAATCTATACTGTTCTAAAGTATGCATTTAACGAAGGTTATTCTGGCTTTCCACAAAGAATGTGATACAACTTTAATGCTTTCTTTCTTGTTTCTGTATATCCTTTTTGAGTGCTTGGTATCTGATTATTGTTATCATTATGTTATATAATCAAGGAAGCAGATTTGGTTTTGGGAGGTGACGAAGGAAAGGAATGTACTTACAGCAAGGGTTATTTGAAGAGACAAGCCATTTTCTCATGTCTAACTTGTACCCCTGATGGAAATGCCGGAGTTTGCACAGCATGTAGCTTGTCCTGTCACGATGGACACGAGGTATACATGTTATGAAAAACAACTCTGTGTAGCATATGCAGTGATTTAAGTTCTTTTGTCCAGTGTATAGTGCCAAGCTATAGGCTTGTTGTTCTGTGGAAGCATTTAGTGGTTCCTTATGTTGTATATCTATGTAACAGCCTAAATCCACCGCTAATAGATATTGTCCGCTTTGGTCCATTACGTATCTCCGTCAGCCTCACGGTTTTAAAACGTGTCTATTAGGAAGAGGCTTCTACTCCCTTGTAAGGAATGTTTCATTTCCCTTTCCAACCGATGTGGGATCTCACAATCTAGGTCCATTGATTCATGAACATATCATTTCGATTATTGATGGTTGGTATTCCCAAGTTGCATAAATGATTTATATCAATTGTTTTGACTTCATTTCAATTACGTTGAACTTTCCAAGTACTTTGCTTCCTAACCCCCTCGTCTTATTATGGTCGTCGTTCTATTGGGCAAGATTGTGGAATTATGGACGAAAAGGAACTTCAGGTGCGACTGTGGAAATTCAAAATTTGGAGATTTCATTTGCAAGCTGTTCTCAAACAAAGATGTAGAAAATGCCAACAATTCGTATAACCATAACTTTAAAGGCTCATATTGCATATGCAATCGTCCTTATCCTGATCCAGATGTTGAAGAGCAGGTGGAGATGATTCAGTGCTGTATGTGTGAGGATTGGTTCCACGAGGAACATCTTGGTCTCAGTTCCATAGATGAGGTGTGTTAGCTTAAAATCCTTTCATGGAATTACAATCACTGACTAAATTCTTATCCTTATAAGAAAATTACTTTGCCTTTATGTCTATGATGTTAGAATTTTCTTACTGTGGATTTAAGCATCACATGCATTTGTTTCTTCTGCAGATTCCGAGAGATGAAGACGGGGAGCCCCTGTACGAGGACTTCATATGCTCGGCATGTTCTGCAGTTTGTTCTTTTCTGAGTCAATACCCTTCTTCTATTTGGGCTGTGGGAAGGCCCTCTGATATCTCCTTGGACGTTACCAAGAAAAATGATGCTCCAGAACCCATACTTTCACATAGTACATCTGTAAAGCGCGATGATGATGCCAATGCTCACGATTCTGCCAATGTCGACCTTACAGTAGCTCCTGATAAATCTGCTGACAAAAACAGCTTGCTTAGTGAACCTACTACTGAGAATGATCGTGGTTCCAACGAATCTATTAAAGATAACGATCAAACTGTTAGTTGTGTGCTTGGCGCTTCTCAGTCATCTGCTTCTACAGCCGTTCAAAACAAGCCAATGTTTCTTTCAAAGAACTGGAGGGGTGCCTTGTGCAGATGTGAAAAATGCGTCGATAATTTTAAGCGGATGAATATTAGTTTCCTGCTAGATGAAGAGGACTCCATTGCTGAATATGAGAAAATAGCAAAGCAGAAGAGGGAAGAGAAGTTACAGCAACAAGAGGGTGCTGAGTTGAAGTTGTTTGATAACCTTGGCCATGTAGAGAAAATTGAGATTCTGAATGGCATTGCAGATATGAAGGATGAGATTCATACATTCCTGGTATTTATTCAGTTTCAATATTTCCCTTGTTTTTGTGTCTATAATGATGAATAAATGTCAATGAATATATGTTTTCTTCTTTTCAGGAATCGTTCGACTCGTCAAAGCCTATCACATCTGCAGATATCCACCAGGTTTTCGAGAATCTAGCTAAAAAGAGGCGTCGTACGGAATGAAGTGTTCTGAGGAACCTCAGTAGATTTGAGCATCTATGGTCTTAGGATTTCTCAAGTAGGCTGTCCTGACTAAATATACTCTTGGGCTGCTGTCTTTTTTTTTCAGAATACTGTCGTGTAAAACTGTTAACTATGGGACTTAATTCTCCTTGAGAACTAGATTATGCTTTCTGAAATGACTTGTTTTGGAAACCATGTTAGGCTTACCGGAGGTGCTAAGCTGTAAATTCAACTTAGTTTCAGACCCTGTTTCTAATTTATGCTACACCTGGCCCTGATGGATTGTGTTGCTCACTCTGTACATTTGATCCCTTTTCCTCGTTAAATGTTCTTTTAGCATCTGCAATTAACTTGTTCTTCAACTATTTTCATATAAGATTCTTTTGGCTCTACGCTCAAGATTTTGATGTGGATAGTTGCCATTAGGTTCCAATCCATAGCTATTGACTGCAAATAACTGATAAGTATTGACATGGAATTATACAGATTGTTGGATTAGTTCAATTTAACGAGGATTCATTTAAGGAATGTTCACAAGATGTGCAGGGAGGAAGATGGCTTCTCTATGACTTAGTCTTCACCCTCAAATTACCCTCCAACACTACCAAATTTCCTGTTAAATTTTGTGGACATGAGGTGAGAATTCCCTGTGCAAGTCATGGTTTAAATTCCCAGAAGAAGATCTCAATTTAAGGAAGAACGTTTTTTATTTTTTATTTTATTTTAAGGGTTAGGTGGGTCCCACTTTCTTTATTTTTAAGTATTTAAATGATTTTGTTGCTTAGAATTGGTATGAAAAACTAGATACTGCTCAAGTGTGTGGACGCATGCAAAGTGCTTTAAGATGATAGCACTTGCATACTTGAGGGCTTGATGGCAATATAAGAATTTCACTGATATCCAAGACATTGTTGAAGAATTATTCTAAAAGTTAAACCCATCATACTAATAATACCATATAATTCAGATGCTTCAAACCACAGCTGCTTAATCAACAAGAACATGATTCCTCAGGGCTTCCAATTTATTTCAATTACTTGATAATGAGACAGGACAAAGAGAAGAAAAGGAAATATTCCATCCTGCATTCAGAAATCGACCGAGCTAATTACTAAATCTGCATTCTTCTTAGACTTCATTATGAGCTCGGCATTGGGTCGGTCATTGTACTCTATCTGTTGCGTGAATGTAATAAGTTAGAGAAATGCTATCACGGAGCTAATCAGAGAACGAAAACATGTGCTCTATCTGTTAAATGCTAAGAATAAGGAAGAACTTACACGCCATTTGGCAACGTCCGGAGCTTTTCCTGTAATTGATCGTGCAGGAAAGAGTAGTATAGGTTGTTAGTCTACAGATTTAGTTGTTTCTTTAACAAATGTTGCATTGACCATCTCCAAAACATTTTAATTGAAAAGGGGGGAAAAAAAAAGTCCAGCCAACCACCATACCCGTCGAAATATGTCTTTTGAGAACTCGTTCCATTGATTTGTCGATATCTATCTCTATGAACCTGAACAATCAATACCATTAGATTAATTACAAATTACAAGGAAAAAGAGATTCTTATTGCAAAGGAAACATTTTCTATCACATTCTTTGTTTACAAGCTTACAGTTCTCGCTGGCAAGCTAAGTGAGTGCTTGGAATCTTAGAAAATAGAACAGTTCGGGAGAGATGGACGCCAAAACAAGTACAATGATTGAACTTTTAAATCATTGTCCTAGAATCTTTTAAATCTTCCAATGATTAGATCATAACGAGAAGAAAAGTACATTTCATCACCAAATGACAAGTTGGTATAAAATTTAACCATCTCACTTGAACACAATTTTGTTACCATCTAGTAGAAGCCTAGATGTAATGTAAACTTACCATTTTTCATCGAACATTGATGAGATCTCTTTCCAAACCCCATCGTCCAGTAGTAAATAATTTCCTTCTACTATAACGACTTTATGCCTGCAGGTGAAAGAATATAATTATATAACATACTTAGTAATATCATGGAAATAGAACCATTTTCAG
>NC_036642.1:4939175-5047462 GCF_002806865.2 Cucurbita pepo subsp. pepo
GGGGGGCTGGGGGGGCGGAACTGAATCCCAAAATTAAAGATGGATTGACTTTCCAATCAAAATGCTGTCAGTATAGCAAAAGAAGGATATAAGCAGAAAACCCCATGAATTTTTTTGAAAATCTTATCACATGATTTTACAGAAATCAGGAGATCAAAACTTGATATGCTAAACTTCAGGCAGCCAATTGATACAACTTTTCAACCTAGTTCAAAGATTAGTTGAGATTGGTATCAGCTTTCCACCTTAGATTGTAATGAATCCATTAATGCCTTCTTAAATTTTAATTGCCGTACCTAGTTTATGTTTGCCAGACAGAGGTACCCAAAGAATTTCCATTAGTTATAATCATGTCAGCAAGGGAAACGTTCGTAGTCGGCCAAATTATTTGCAACGATTGACTAATACAACAGTATAGCAAAAGAAAAAGAAAAAACCACTTACTGATGGCTCACGAAGATATCATCCTCAACTGGATCACCGACACCATGATCGAATGATGGTGCATATACTGATCCCTGGAAAAGCCATCATTTCAAACTGAACAGAAAGAAAGAACACGACGAAGATATCTTACTAAAGCATGGATGCTCAAATAGAGAAATGATGCCTTTCTTCCTAAGTAACTAAATTACCTGACTTCTTAGTGTCTTGAGGCATGCGAGTAGCTGCTGAGGATTGAATGTCCAAGGAGCTGATTCATCAATTAGAAATCAACCCCGTCTGGTGCTTGCAAGGTATAAAATCAACAATTAATTTAACTTAGATCTCACCTCCCCGTCTTGCATGCGCTTCTTCTGGATTCTATTGAGATGAGGACACAGCTTACAGTTAGGAGTAAGTAAAGCAACATACATCACAGAAAAGATTTACAGGTGGATTTAGCAGTTAATGATTTTGAGCTCAAAGCCAGGAGGGCATGACATCGACAAGAGCATGTACGTAGCATCTTGAATTAAAGACGGCGATAACATCATAATAATACATGACAAACTTATTAAAAAGATTAGATCAAAAGTTCGCCCATCAGATGGTAATAATAACTATGCATGTCATTTGTAGTTCACGCACTGGAATCATAAAATACTCGATGAAATAGTGCCATGATAAACCTATGACAAGATTAAGGGGGGAAAAGTGCTGTAGTATGCCAAATCTCTACTCAGATCATGTACACGAAAAGATCATAGGTAGAAACATTGATTGAAAATGGTTAAGTATGGCTGGAATACTACCGGCCAAAAACAAGACTTCAGCAATGTATCAAAGAAATTAAACTGTATACAAAACAATTAAATCCCCACATGTAATTTCTAATCCTATAAGTTTGATGGTTCTATATGATGTACCACAAAAGAGGCAGTGTAAACTCCGTGAAATCAACATATAAAAACTCACCTCCATTGCATCAAGCTCAGAACGATAAAGATGGAAACCATCCATAGGGAGAACTGCAGCAACATCAGCAGACTTTACTTGAGAATCCATTGAAGAAGCTTTCTGAGGCCATAATTTATTTAATCGCCGCACCACTTCAGATGCTACAGTTGTTTTCCCAGCACCAGGAGGACCAGCCAAACCTATAATATATCTGCATGATCAGTTAAGTACAAAAAAAAAATGTGAATACTAGGTGGGAATGGCACAAGCATTAAATATAAAAATTGAAAAAGGGGAAAGAAGAGGTTATTAGGAATTCTGAAATTTATCAGAAAATAAGCTGTCTTATCCACCGCACTCCCTTTAATATAAATGGATGTGTCCTTTTTTTTCTTTTTTTTTATTGCATGGAATGAATTATCTNTTTTTTTTTTTTTCTCTCTCTCTCTCTTCTTTCTAAGTACAATAAAGCATTTTCAATTATGTCTCACACAATATAACATCGGTTGCCATTATTGCTATCTGACAATACCTCCAGAGTCATTCATGTTTGAGTACAGAGGTTACATCAAATTTGAAGCTTTATAATCCTCACTTAAAAGTGATCGACCTATTCAATACATTAAATTTGTAAGACTCGTATATACTTGTATGCACATCTCTAATTTTTGACTGAAATATGGAATTATATGTGTTTTTATATAGAATGATGGGATTTGGTGCTATTTTAATCTCCTTGGGGTGGTCAAGGGGCAATAGAAACAAGTGGTATATTTTAGTCAAAAGATTAAAAAAAAAAAAAAAACACACACACACACACAAATGTGGCATTGGAGATTCAAGGTAATCAGAATCAAAAAAGGCACCATGCTGCGCTTATCGTTGAAATTCTACAGAGATGGTTTTTTCTGTCTATTAAATACAATAACTCTGGTCGGGGTTATAAGATTTTAATGTTGCTGATGCGGCAAAAAATTATCAATACCAAGTGGATAATAATATGTTGTAATATTTTTTCAAAAATCGTATTTATTATCTGGTGTACTACCTGAACCCCCTCATTTTAAAGTTTTGAAAGGTGCAACTTACTTAAGATCAGGATCTGAAGCTGCTGCTGCTGCTGTTGGAAGAAGACGTTTAGCTAAATCATCATATATGTCATCTATACACCTTGAGAGATAATAGAAAGGAACGTCAAAATGAACACAAGAAAAGTAGAAATAGAAAGATGATTAGTTACTTATATGGATAAAGAAAAAAAAAACGTTATAACAATGTTTAAAATGCAGCAATGCTTCTTTTAAATCATGTGTATGCAGCTTTAAAGCATTTAGATGATAAAATGGCTGTTAAATCCAATCACACTAATTTTTCCCATTGATCAGTTTTATGAATGATGGAAATGCAAGGATGCTCCAGCACACTAATTTGTAAGACCAAATTCCAAGAAACGTCCTCCAGCCGCCAACTATTAAGAAATCGAAATGAAGCTTTGTGATTAATTAGACTTGACATTTGATCTTTGAATATAGTTTTTATTGAAGTCCTATTTTTCTTTCACAAATTTCAAACCATGGAAATCAGTTGAAATACAAATATGGCAATTGAACACGGTTTGTTAGCGTACCTGCCCTCGACAACAGAAAATTCTCTCCTCTGACTGCACGTAAACTGGAAAAGGGAAAGATTCAACAGTGACATTTTGCATACAAAAAGAATCGAAAGTAATTATTGAGACTGCGGAGAGAAAGAAAGGTAATGGTAATCTACCGTCGCACACTTATTCTTCCTACAGAAATCCTTTGTCTGACCTAAGAGCAGTGGTCGATATTTATAGGCTGAATTGAATGACAGAAAGTTATGAGCTCTTGGTACAAATTTTTCCTTTCTGAAACACACAAATTCTGCAGATAAATTTATTCCTGAAATGAAAATACAACAAGACGTTTCAGTTGACTAACTATTGAGAATAATGATGAACAATAGTATTTTCCCGCGAGAAAAATAAAATCAATCACCAGAAAAGCCACATTAAACAACCACATCTGCTGAATCTTTTACGAAGTTGCATATTTACATCAACAATCGATTAAAGGATTAAAAAACCACATCTGCTCAATTCATGAGTGCAAATTGATGAAAGAATCGCCAATCGATAGCAAATTAGGTTTTCAAATATGCAATTAAGTTATGAATTTGAGGCAATTCTCATCAAGTGTATTATCGATGAAAAAGAAGAACAGAGATGCATTATCTTTAGAAGAAAAAGGATTCAGACCTTTTGAAGCAGCTGAAGAAAGGGAAGCTTCCATGGCGGGATTAGGAAGAAGAGGAGAATGCCAAGTGCATGAAAATGTTCAAATCGAAATCAAAAACTTCCTGGGAACTTATTAGTCCGAGAGAGATTAGAATAAACAAAGCCCTGAAACCGACGCCATAATTCACTGCCTGTCGCCGAATCCCGTTCTGATCGAAAACAGTTCAGAAAGACGGGTTGGTTCAACCAAACCCTGAGCGTTCGAACCGGTTATCACCGGTCGATGAAAACGAGACGTCCCACGTGTCAATCGAATGAAAATTGCATGATCTGGCAACCAATGGGTCTGGACTTTGAATGGGCCTCATTTTGGGCTTCTTTGTGGGCAGGCCCGTTTGATGTATACCTCAACAAGAATTTCTTCGAAAGACTAAATTAAAAATTTAAGGACCTAATTAATTAATTTGTTTTTATATATGAAATTATTATTAAAACTAATTATTTTGAATAAATATGGATACTAGAGCTACATACACCATACTTTGACCGTTCACATTGACAACTATTTAATTTTACGATATTTAAATATTAAAATAACTCAATGAATTATTTTATATTTTAGGTAGGAGACCATCCATAATTTAAATCCATGACTTCATAGGGGTATTTTTTAAAACTAAGGGCACATGTTAGTAGGTCCTATATTGATGATTTTTTTTTTCTTTTAAATTATTAAAATAAAAAAAATAAATATAATCCCACCCACATGAAAATCTGCCACCATCCTACCCCACATCCCCCCAAAGTCCAAAGATGCAATACGCCGTCGTTTTCGTATTTTGTAACTAAACAAAAGCATGGGTCTTTCAAATAATTGGAATGAAATAGTAGTCATTGTCTAATTTTAATTATTTCCATTTAAAAATAGAAATAAATAAATAAATAAAGCCACTTTTTTTTTTCTTACTTTAAATATGGCCCTAGAATCTTAGTATCATCATGATTAAATGATCTTATACACAGCCAAATCATCCAATACTTGATGGGTCCAATAATATAATTAAAGTGTAATCAGGCACTTAACTTGGCTGATATGTCACCATATATATATATATTGAAATTATAAAAAATTGAGTAGTTAATTAAAAATATAAGAAAATTAGATATTTGATTATATCCATTACCACATTATAAACAGAGAAATTAAAAAAAGAAACTATATAATATTACATTTGATGTGAATATATTCCTTCCCCCCTTCCACTAGCTACCTAGCTTCTTGCTTTTTGTCTACCTACCATCTACCAATATATATATTTATATATATTTATAGTTCATTTCTGGACTAAGATTCTCCCTCTCTAAACCAAACAATTTATAAATTTTTTTGGATTTGGATTTTTAATATACTAAATTACTCCAACCCGTTGTTTGGATCGAAAACCAGCTTTGACTTAGTGTTGACCATGATCTCGGAGGCGGACCAGAGACGGGCGGCTGCCGTTGGGCTAGCGGCGAGCTTCGACGGCGAGGCTTCGTTGCAGTCTGAAAAATACTTCCCGGTGACGTGGATTAACCTCGGGCTCGTCGCCACGTAGCATGTCGTTGCCGCCGCCTGTCCAAGAAGAGCATCAGGCGGCCGGTGTCAGTTTTAATCTTCTTTTTCTGTTTTTTTTTTTTTTATTTTTTTTTAAATTATCCAGAGGTTTTGAATTGTTTACCTGAGGGATTGTCTTCAACAGCTTGGAAGCCATAAAGAACACCAAATCTGCATTTTTATTTATTTATTTAATATTGAATTAACCGAAAAGAAAAATAAAATAAAATAAAATAAAATTCATACCAGTTATAAAACCTTCACGATCTCTGGTGAGTCGAGTTCTTACAATTCCGGGATGAACGCAGTTCACACTAACATTAGCTTCCATTTGCTAAATCAAAAAAAAAAATTAAATAAATAAATAAACCAAAAAAAATGAAGAAGAGGTAATAAATAATATTAGAATGTAAAGAACCTTCAATCTGCGAGCGAGTTCGTGCGTGTGAAGAACGTTGGCAAGCTTGGAGAGCGCGTACGCACGTGTGGCATCGTAGTTCCTGCTGGGAATCCACCCACATTAACTGTATTACAATTATTAATACACAAAGTCAAACCCCCCCCCCCCCCCCCNTTTTGTTCCGGCTTATCTGGCCCAGATATTTAATCATGTCGCCGGAAAACCACCCGTGAATACTCGACGACACGTTCACTATCCGCCCTTCAACCCCCGTCGCTTTCGCCGTCTCCGCCATCGTATTCACCAACAGTTTCGTCAACAGAAAATGACCTGAATAAAATAATAATAATAATTTATCACATAATATAAATAAACTTCAAAATACATAATATTTATATATTTTTAAAATTACCCAAATAATTAGTGGCGAAGGTCATTTCGATCCCGTCCTCGGAAATTGCGTGGTCATGCGAGAATTTGCCAGCGTTATTTCTAAAATTAAAAAAAGAAATTAAAATGAATAACGGCGTTATGGTTAAGAGAATAATTAGAGTGATGAAAGAAAAGGGAAATTTACATGAGGAGGTTTAGAGGAAGGTTGAGAGATTGAAATTGATGAACAAAGTTTGTAACGGAAGAAAGAGAGCTCAAATCAAGTGGCATAACGATGATTTGGGAATCGGAGCATTCGGAGAGGATCCGCGCCTTGGTTTCCTCGGCGGCTTTGAGGTTCCGGGAGGGGAGGATGAGACGAACCCCACGTTTGGCTAGAACCCGAGCCGTCTCAGCTCCAATACCAGACGTGGCGCCTGAAAATAAATAAATAAATAAATAAATAAATAAATAAATAAATAAAAGGGTGAGACGGAAAGAAGAGAGGAGAGTAATACCGGTGATGATGGCGGTGAGGGAAGGGAGGGGGAGAGGAGAGGAGGCGGTGACTTGTTCGGCGGTGGATTTGGAGCCGAAGCCGGAGGGGCCGGGGGAGCCGGCGAGGTAGTAGAAAGAATCGAGCATTTGGAGGGAATGGAGGAGAGTGTCAGAAATGGCAGGCCACGCCGGGGTTCATGTGTCAACTTCAGAAGGCAGAGGAATTGAAAAAGAGAGAGAGAGAGAGAGAGAGAGAGAGAAGGGTTTGTTAATAAGGGAAGCCGGGGGATAGGGTTTGGACTGCAATTTATAAAGCCCCATGAGAGAGAGAGAGAGAGAGAGAGAGAGAGAGAGGGTGGATAACATATTTGTCATTTCAGAACGCCTTTGTTTCCTTTATTCAAATGGGTAATTGGGAGCTTCCATTCATTTATTACTATTTCTTTCTTTTTCTTTTTTCTTTTTCTTTCTCGGCTACTTTTTACTAATTTCCCTTCACTTTTTTCTCATTAAATTAAAATAACATAAAATCTAGACAAAAAAATAATAATTTCTTTTAAATTATTAATATATATATATATATATAGAAAAGAAAAAAAGTTTCATACGCAAACGTTTTGGGTTCATAGCTTTTAGTTGGATGTGGAATTGGAATTAGAAAAGGTGACAGATGGCCATTCCCTTTTCCACTTTTTTTATTTTTTTATTTTTATATTCAAAAAATGCGTGTAGCTTTAATTTAGGTTGGGTATATGTAGGTTGCAACGACGACGTTTTGGAGGTAAAAATTTTCTATAAACCATAATAACCAAATTCATAATTTTACCATTAAAAATTAGAAAATAAAAAATTAAGGGTAAAATATATATAAGTTTTGAAAGTTTGTATATTTCTTGGTCGAGATAATTTTCTTTTTAAAGTTATATATAATTAAATTTTTTATGAAAATCTTAAAGAAATCATACATATTAAGGACTAAGTACATGTAAGTACAAAAGAAATATAGATATTTAAAGAAATTAGTAGAGTAACAATAGTTTCACGTAAATTTAAAATAGAAAAAAGGAAAATAAATGGAATGATTGAGAATTATGAGGCGTTGATTGGTTAGGGAGGAGTCGGCGATTAATTTAAAAGGGTTGAAAAAGTCGTAGAGTGACACGTTGGGAGGAGAGAGAAGGAGTGCACGTGAGGGGTTGTTCGGATCGGCTGGAAGGGTCAATTCCACGGCCTCGATTCCGTAAGACTGATACGGGGAGAAGGAAAATGCCAGCTGGCTAATCATTAATCGTCGAAAAGGCATCTTTTAAATTTTAGTTATTTTCTTTTTTTGTTGTATTATTGTTATTATTATTATTATTATTATTATTATTATTATTATTATTATTATTATTATTATTATTATTATTATTATCCAACAGATCAAGACTCCAATCACATGGTTTGAAATTAATTGAACTGAACTAGTTGTCATCCCCATAAATAAATTAAATTAAAATTTCTTATTTGGCAAATTACGAAGTTTCTTTCGCTCTTCAATACACACATGGTTGGATTCATGGAATTCCTTAAAATGTCTGGTTTTATTCAACGAATCTCTTATAACAGTTCCAGTTAAATTTAACCATGATTATATCAACATTTTATCATAAATAATCATGTAAACTATAATTAATGTGTTTACTTTTTCATAATAAACATGGATTGTAATCATAATCAAAATTCATAGTAATAAAACGCCTTAGTCTACTTCTAAAACTTATAATATTATAATATAATATCGGGAACAAAATCACATTGCATGATTTTGTACAAAGGTGGTGAAATCACGGGACGAAAATGTTAGTTTGATCCTTGTTTTTGTTCTTACAATATGACAAAAAAATTACTAAAAATCATGCATAAAAGAAAAAAATATGATATTGAATTACCTAATCTCGATATTGATATGATCAAAAGTTACAAATAAGAACAAAAAAAAAAAAATACAATCTATCACATCTTAGATATCAATTTAACTCATATTGATAGCCAAAAATCAAAGGTAAAAACCAAAAATGCCAATTTTTGATCTAGATCTCAATGTTAATATTAACATAGATATATTTTTCATTAAATCACAAACAAAACCATAACTTAGTGTATTTATCCGTTTGACGAAACATTGACCGAAAGTATTCTTATTATTATATATATCAAAATAAAAAAAAATACTTGAGTTAATAACGTATTTATTTGTAATTTAAGAATTTAAAATTAAGCATATGGTAGGAAAGATATTAGATTTATAACCCTTTTGATTTAGATGTATTATTGAATGAAGAGAGAAAAATTGTATAAATTGAAAAATAAGTCACAATGAATTATTAATTGCAACATGTCACGTGGGCAGGCATGTGTCACAACCCTAGTCACCTTCATTCATCTTTTCACTTTAGTAAGCTTCACATGATATAATCCAAAATTGGGAAGGTGTTTTCTGTAATTATATAATCTTTTTATACTATTTTCCAAAATACTAAATTTTCCACAAAGATTAAGAAATACGATAAATATATAGATAAAGCCATGTTTAATTTACTTGGAAGTATTAAAAAATGAAAAAAAAAAAAAGATATTGTTATTATTAGTTTTATACATTTTAATCAAGGATTTTGTTTTTGGTAGAAAGAAAGGTAATTAAATTATTTAAATTTGATGGTGAGCTAAAAGTTAGAATTAAAAAAATAAAAAAAGGAAAAAAGAAAAAATTCGAGCTTTTTGGAGCACTTACCACACAAACCCGTGGCCTAAGGAGGGGACCCTGTGACATCATATTCTCTACTCCACAACCCCCATTATCTTATTCCCCATAGTGCTTTGATATAATTACCCGCTCTTCATCACATTTTCATACAACCTTATTCGCCTTAATGCCATCTTTGTGTCCGGTGTTATGGTCATACATATTCAAGGCGTGTTGTCTGTGATCACATGTCAGATGTTTCGGTCATGTTTGTCCAGGACGTATGGTCCATGACCGCATGCTCGTTCCAAATCTATTTTAAATAAACCTTTATTATTTCATGTTGTGTCAGTACGGGGTTGTATGGTCATTCACCAAAATCATGTTTACACCCGATAGAACTAAAATGTCCCAAAATTTACTATTAGGGGATATGATTAGTTGTTACTACTTCATACTTGATTGTTGTCGTCTAATTGCTTCTAGTTCATAACATTATTTTTTTCTTCAAATTGTTTTCAACATATTTTCTCATTCACGGTTTCTAAAATATTTCTCTCAAACGTGACCCGAGTCTCAAGCATACGTCAATGTTGTCTGCAAAGTCCGAATTTCTCATAACTGATTTATTCGTTACGTTAGAAGGAATGTCACACAATCATTGTCCTGCTACCACACAAATGCGATTATGACACCCGACACCACAAATTCTAAAGCTTTCTTCCTCCTTCCTTAGCTAACTTAACCGTGTGTCTGTGTGGCAAACTTCACACCTATGTTCAAAGTTTTCCTTATTTTGGAGGTCGCCTTTTATCTCCTAAAACAAAATTTACTATAGTCGTCACGTAAAGATAATATGCATTATCTTCTCCGAAAAAAGAGTGAGTTAATAGACATGTAAATTGAGTATTTTGTATTGTTTTAATAAAATTACGTGGGTAGATATTCATAATATGATCATTAAATAGTTTGTATAGACAAATCTAAGTGAATAGCCTATAATAAGAATAATCAGCGAATCACATATATGTATATACATGTTCCTATGATAAACCATAATTTATAAATTGATATATTATATATATGTTATGAAGATATTTATTGAGGGTATTAATATTTGAATATAGTGACATTTAATTTTTGAAAAAAAAAGGTTAGAATAGAAGGTAATGGTGGTGGGGCAACATAATTAACATAATTAAGAATTAACGCAACAAAATAGCACCAAGAAAGAGGACAAAAGGGAGCATTATGATTAGTTGATTAGTTAATTAATTAATTAAGGATGTTAATTTGCATAGTAATCGAGGATAAGCGCATTAATAAAAAGAAATCTGGTAATAAAGCAAAATCAAATCGAAGTATGAAGAAATAAATAAAACATTTTTAATGTTAAAAAAGGACATAAATATGTAAATTGAAAAGGAAATTCCAACTCCACCACATTAAAAAAATATGTAAATTGGATTGTGATTTGTGTCCAAGATATGGATACAGCCCATGAAATCCTAATCTTGGATTTTGTGTGTCTTTTTGCTTAATCCATCATTAATCCCTAATTATTTGGGTGTTTAATTGCCCAACCATCTTTCACTAATCTAAATTTAATCCAACCTAATCTAGGCGAGGACAGTGATTAATAACATACCTATTAACAAATTTCTTTATCATTTTTTAAATAAATAAATAAATAAATGTGTGACATTTACACCATGTTCCATGGATGATTTATTATTCAACATTATACTTTTAACTATATTATATATCATATACTAATGGTTAGGTTTAAACCCTATTTTGTCTATATATATACTTTTTTATGTCTTTCTCCCTTTTCTAAATTTTTCAATCATATATTATATTTTAGTACATAAATGAATCGATACCATATTTGAATAAGAGTAGTCTTAAGGTGCACCTTTGTAACGACCCAAATCCACCGTTAGCAGATATGGTTCTCTTTGTACTTTCCCTTTTGGGCTTCCCCTCAATGTTTTAAAACGCGTCTGCTAGGGGAAGGTTACCACACCCTTATAAATGATGGTTTGTTCTCCTCCCCAACCAATGTGGAACATCACAACCTTCCTTTTCGGTGGCTCAATCATAGAAACAAGATTCAAACCTATGGTCAACTTGTCTTTGACTTGTTGGATTGGGTAGTCGGATTGTAACAATCCCACTACATCAGGACCCTTTCGACTCGACCGAGAGGGAGAGACAATAGAATTGTGAGAGTCAGCTAGATGTTGGTTCATCCTACTACGAAGATCCTGTACCTTACAACCTAGCCTAAAAGACTTTATAACTAACGTGTTTTGCTTGGAGCAATTCGTGTTTGTTTCTTATTTATTTATGCGTTGAAATCTTTTACAATCCGACTGATGTGATATGAAAATAAACTATCCGATTTGTGATTTGTTTCCACTAACCCTCTTTTCGTAACCAAAACATATTTAATAAACGATACCCACTTATTCGAATATAATAACGTGGAAGGAAGCTTAGGTTATATAATATAAATACACAATATGTTAGGAATACATAAAAGAAAGGTTCAATAATTGGCAGTAAGTAGACGTTTGATGTGGGGAAGGCTAGGAATCTTTGAAGGGTCCCTCCCCCTTAAAATTAGGGTTTTTGGGGCCTAATTTTTCAATCCTCTTTTGCTCTTAAATTATTGGATCCCAATCCTCCCATGCATCTTCTTTCATATCACCAATCAATATCTTTAAACCAAAGTTTTCTTTTTTCCACTTTTAATTATTTGGTTCGTAAATAATAATGTTGTCAAATGTCAAATGTCAAATGTTTTTTTAAAAGTTTAATAATTTGATGGCAATGGAAGAAGATGTGAATACAAACAAAACAGATTGTCCCATTGGAGTCTCTTAATTCATTGCTAATTTCTTCTAAACATATTATTTTAATTCATAATACAAAATTCGTGAAATTTTTTTTTAAAAATATATGTATTAGGTGGAGGGTTTTTAAGTAATAAAACAATAAAATAAAAACGAAAAATAATTATTTATTAGAATGAAGTAGATTTTGAATTAAATTGTAATTTATAAATTGAATCAAAATATTGGTATTTTAGTTTTAAAAGAGAGATTAAATAGAAAAGAGCATTGGAATAATTTATTTGATGAAAGTTGTTTTAATTGGTATGGATATTGACACAAATGGATTAAGTTGGAAGAACCTGACTCCACCACCTTTGGAACCTTTATTATTGCTCTTATTATTATTATTATTATTATTATTATTATTATTATCCAAAAGTTCTTTACATATTAAATTAAATGTTATTTTTGTCTATTGAGTGCTACACCAAATCTTAATCTCAATCTTTTAGAAAATCTATAATCATAATGCAAATTTTAATAAATTTATGTAGAACCCAATTGATAATTTTTTTTTTAATTTAAAAAATGTATGCTTTGGCACAATTTAAATTTAAGTTAAAAAAAGTTAGTGGAATGTATTAATAAATTTATTAAGATATTTGTATTATGGATGAATTCTTATTTCGAAAAAATGAAGAATGAACCGTATAAATACCTTATATTACAAAGTTACATTTTTTTTTTTTTAATGTAAAAAGTTACATTTTTAGGAGCCTAACTACTAGCTTAATTAAATTATTTGGAGGATTAAATTTTTTAAAATTATAAAATTTCAATGTTTGAATAGATGAACAGAAATTAAATTCTCGCCACCAAAATTTTAGTGGATAGAAAAATCTAAATTTGAGATGTGAAATTGGCACAACTTTTGTCAATAAGGCCCAAGAAGAGAAAAGGATAAAAAGTTGTTGGTGGATCATTGGGTCAGCCCATTGAGCCCAAAACTTTAATGGGCTTGTTACAGGTTGAGGCCCAAAACGTTAATATTATTGTTTGAGCCTCAAAGTGGACCCAATTTCTAGAAGCTAAGCTCATAAATCAATTTATGGTCTAATGAGTTCGGCCTGTCGAGTTGACACATTAAATTGGGCCTCTAAATTATGTTTTTTAATTGTCGAACACGAATTTTAATAGGAATTTTTCGGATTGCATTTTTAATTAAAATTTATTGAGTAAATTTTATTGGTCTTTATTAAATAATTTATTTAGTTCAAAATATAGGAAGAATAGATAATAGGATGTTATAATATTAATACGAAATTCATGAAAATTCGGAAGAATAAGACCTTTCGATCTAAGATCAAAAGTAAATAAAACTCGATTTTAAACTCGTTATTCAAATTACTCTACAAAAATCTAAAAATTGATATTAGAGCGAAATTTTAGTACTACAACGATAGTAATAGAGATTTAAACTTCATAAAAAAGCATAGACAAATATATTAGAAAGACATTACATTCATTTTGATATCGTGTGAATTATATAATATGAATCTAATATAATATTTACTACCTAAACTTTACATTAACATGGAGGCTCGTCGAACCACGGGGCTCCTCTCTCTAATTTTCTACCCATCTTTCAAAATCACCTCCAAACTCTTCAATGAATCTATGGCCAAAAGTAGTTTAGTCATGTGGGTCATCGTAAAAGTCAAGTTAGGCAATTCCAAAGTCACTCCCAAACATGTACACGGCTGTCTAGTCAATTAGCAGTCAATATTTTGATCTTCGGGCCATCCAAACTCTTCAAGGAAAGCCAAGACAACTCCATTTGACCATCCAAAACCAGTCTACACTCAAACATAGGAACCAAAAGGAAACAGATCAGCAGAGGAACACTTTTCATTTCTTAATGAATCAAATGAGTGGAAGAGAGAAATGCAATGCAAGTAGATGAGTGATGTACCTGAGGGACATATTCACCTCCTGCGCCAAAGTCTCCACACTTTTGGACATCATATTTCTCATGCATATACCCTGTTTTCTTGTAAGCCACATAGTTGGTTCGAAGCCATCTCACGGCCATATCCTCAGCCAATACCCTTGCTTCTTTCAACTCCGATCTCGCCAGTCCCTCGATGATCATGTGCTGAATTGGCGCCCAACCATTCGGGAAATCCCTTTTGTTGTGTACAGATATGAAAGGTTTGAGTGATATGAAAGGTTTGAGTGTTGTGTATGTAAAACAAACAGTTCCTAAAGATTCAGTACTACTAACCATTGTTCTCCTGAATTAATAGTAGAAGTTGCAATCCCGGCATTGCATAGCAAGCCTGACTTCCGTAAGCTTTTCAACACTTTCTTCATCTGTATGCTGTCTGTTCATACAAAAACAAGCATACCATTCCTAACCTTAGCCTTCAGAGAAACTTAGCTGAAAAAATGCTTATGATAAAGAGGGAATTAGCTACAAACCGTTGTAGAACGATTCGATCCAGAGCGGAATGAAGTTCGAAGCATATATGTTCTTGTTCTGGCTCCGAGCATCCCATGCATGAACACCCTGAAAGCTCCAAAAGTTTCAATCAACATAACTGCTAAAAGAAGAGTATCAAAAGCTTAGAAAGTTTTCAGAAATTATATACATATATATATATACCTTGTGAGAGCCATTATCAAGCCAGTAATCAAGCCATTGTCCCTTCTCTGAGTTCCAGAAAATAGAGTTGATTGTCTTCTTTCTGACTAGTGAAGCCTCCAAAAATTTATAAGCAAGGCAGAAATCTCCAACAGCTCTTGCCAAATTGGAGATGTCAAGTTCCATCTGAATTCAGAGAAAACATTAGTTGTGCTAATGGTGATACGAAGAACGTCGAGGTTTTCGAAGAACTCGTTCAAGCCATACCTTGAGTATGAATACATTGAGATCAACTGGCAAGATTGAAGTTGTAGCCAATGTTGATAAGTCCGTGTGATCCCTTCAAGAAGTAAACTCAAAAGCGTTTAAAAACTTCATTGCTGTAATGCTATAAAAATGTCTCAAAACTTAATAAACTCTTAGCTCTGCAGATATTCCAGATCACAATGGTTATACCTCATCCATCTTGAACTGAAATCCCAACCAGATTCGGCAGCCGATGCGAGTTCACGGTATAGACGCTGCTTGTCGTAGTTATTCACAAACTTTGAGGCAAGTTTCTCATCCTGTCAAGAATAAATCATGAAGTCAAACACAAGGTAAGTTCATATTATGGAGGTAGGTAACTAAGATCCAAGAGGAAAACACACCAGCAGAGAAGATTCAGGCCTGGGTTCATTCCACATTGCATAATATCTAGACAAAGAATGATTTCCACCAGGAGCCTTCCGGACAGTAACAGAATGGAATCCTAAAACCAATAGAGAAACACTAAATTACAAACTTACTAAAACTAAGGAAATCGATACAGCTATAATGATCGATCGAGTAAGACGCATCGGTATCTCGTCGTACCTGAATTCCAGAACATATGCTCTTTGATCAAAGCTGGGAGGGAATTCCTCACGAACTCTAAATCACCTGTTCTAAGGTATATGTCATAAACCATGGAACTCAAGAGAGGAGGCTGACTGCAAAATGTAATCCAGGGTTGGATAATCAGTTTCCAAAACTACTAAATTTTCACACATTCTTCACAGGGATTGATCAGTTAATTTACCTTCTGTTAGTGTAATAAGCTCTAGCACCATTCAAAACATGGCCAAACTCATCAATCATTGAAATGAGATTGATAACAATTCCCTTGGCAGTATCATACATTTTACTAGCTAACAATCCTCTGCACAAAATGAAATAAAAACAAATGAGGGAACAATCCCACCCAGTTTTGTCATCATTCAAGAAAATATAATATACAAAATTTTCAGTTTCTTAATGGGAAATTTTCAAACTGCATTTCCCAAATTTCACAGTGGAATATTTCACAGAAACCAGTTGAACGGCCTGAGGATTGTTTCTTAACAAAGTGACAAAAGGGGGAAACAGAATCCAAGAAAAGGGGCCGGCAAAGATAAGAACAATGTGAAGAAAAAAGTGAGTTTATAAAAGGCCAAATTCAATCAGGAACAGTTTTCTTGGAAAAGTACAAGTCAAGTTAAAACGCTGGAGATTAAAATAAAATCGTTGAAAAAGCAGAAAGAAATCGAGACAAAACTGTAGCCATCACAATACCTGATAATCCAATAGGAATCCCAATAGTAAACTTCCCGGAATCTGGCTCCGGGAATGATACAGGGCATCGGCAACGGCAGCAGAGTGTGAGCATCGGGGCGATGAATGATATCATCGGAGACTTTCCGACTAAGATTCTTCCAGTAATTATGAATCTCCAAAGCCCAAGCTCTAACCTCCGCATTCTCCACCTTCGGCAAAAACCCTTGAGGCCGAGGGACAAAATCCACCGGGTCGGAGTACACCATATCAGTTCCAGCACTATCGAAATACTCGCTAATAAACGACTTCAAATCCTCAACCGGGACAGAGCCATTGGAGGATCGTGAAAGGGCATCAAAAGCCCTCTCAGTGGAATTCAAATCAAATTTAAGCGACAAATCGACGTAATATTTAAGATCGAAATCAAGTTTACCAAAGGAATTGAGCGCCACAACCTGAAGACGCTCGAGAAACTTGACGAGATTGCTGACCGGAATAACCGGACCCCTATAGGCCAAGCGAGGAGAGTAAACTTCGTGCAAAGGCATGGGGGCGGCGGGAGGAAGCAATGGTACAACGACGAGGAAAAAGAGAAAAAGAGTTAATGAACAATGAACGGGCGGAGTAAGAAGGGGTTGAAAGAAAGCCATATTTATGGAGGAAGAAAACTGGGGGAGGTGATGACAGAGTGCGGACTAGGAGAGAGAAAAAAGAAAGTACAGAGGAGAGAGAGAGAGAGGGATTTGTGGCGAAGAAGAAGGTGATGACGAGGATTGATGGGAAAATTATCAGAGAAGAATGAATCGAGAATCGAGATGGAAATTTCGTTTTTATGATCTTGGAAAGAAGCTATGAAGGGTGTCCCATGGATTAGGCCAATTAACAAATGGATATCAATTTCTTTCTCTCTCTCCGCCTGTTGATATCAAAATTTGGTACCAAACACAACGGGCGGCGCGCGGCCTGTTGGGTTTAACCAATGTTTTCTGGACTTCAATTCCTATTTTGCTATCTTGTTCAAACCTTTTCAATATTCCCTTTTTTTTTTATTAATTTAATTAAAAATAACTCAATAAATAAATAAAATAAAAGTTTTTAAAATATGGTATTTGAAAAAAGAAACGCGGAGAAAGCAAGTGGATTGTCACGGCGTCGTTTATGGGTCAGAAATTGAAACTGAAAGCTTTACGGTTATGACCTTTTAAGATCAAATAAATTATATATATTTTTTATATTTTAAAATAAAAAAATAAAAAATAAAAAATAAAAAATAAAAAATATTATGCCAACTCATACACTTCCATAATTATGATAAAATCACCTTTATGTTTATTTTTAATTTATGTCGGTTTTTTATCATTTTTAGCTAAAATTGAATGAAACAAAAACGGTTTTGTTTTTTAGTGAAAATAGTTTTTTTTTTAATAAAATAATTATGAAAATATGAACAAAAATGATAAATAATTGCTTTTTTTTTTAATTAAAAATTCTTGTGGGTATTAAATTTTATATGAAAGTCATAACTGTCCAAATAAATAGTAAAAATCAAAACAAGTTAGGCGGAGATTCCAATTTTCACGCGTTAAATAATTGCTTTTTCTTTTATTTTCTTTTATTTATTTATTTTCTTTTCTTTCCTCTAAATTGTTCATTAATGAATCTAATTAACAAAACAAAAAATAAATTTGTCCCTTGGTTCGAGAACTAAAAAGACTGAGTTAAGGGAAGTCCTATGAGTCACGGAAACCCTCAGGTTCCAGATCTAGGAGTCAACTTTTCCTTAATGTCTTCGTGTACTATTCACTTCCCCGCTAGTCTATATCTACAGTTGACGCAACTCCGTATTGAACAAGATAATAGCTCATTTCCTAGAGCGCTTGAGTCCAATTTGCACTCTTGCCCATCCAATACTATTTCCATCAGCCAGGTGGTGGGAGAGAGAAGTTTGGGATCCCTCCCTTGTCTCCGACCGAAAGATAG
Source organism: Cucurbita pepo subsp. pepo (assembly GCF_002806865.2). NCBI lineage: Eukaryota > Viridiplantae > Streptophyta > Magnoliopsida > Cucurbitales > Cucurbitaceae > Cucurbita > Cucurbita pepo. The sequence continues at coordinate 4,957,426 of NC_036642.1, forward strand.
AGCAGTAAAGCTGGCACAACTAGCTTTTATAAATAATCAATAAATTAAAAAACTTTACTAAATGCATTTAAAAATTATTATTATTATTATTATTTTCAAATGTGTTTACATTTCAATTGATTTGACAACATTTATATTTTTTTGGCTTTGAATGTTTGAAAAATATAAACGTACTGTTTTCTTTTCAAAAATTACAAATTTGAAAGTAACAAAATCATGTTTTTTTTTCAACTTTTTTTTAATATTATTTTTGTGACTTTTACCTATAATATGCAAATTTTAACTATTTAATTTTAAATTTAAAAGTGAAAATTAGGTGTAACAAAAGGCATCATAGTGTGGATAAGTGTCGTCCTTATGGTTGATGATAAGCATTAAACCGTGGTTTAGATCTCAAGAGTTCATTGAGATTAACAATACCCATTTCAGGAAAGTGACAATTATTGACATACTTTATACTCACTATTTTAAAATATTTTTTTTTAATAACCACATATTTTAAACCTATATTATTATATAACATAAAAACTAAAATAAAATTATCAATTTGAACTCTATCGTTTAAACTAACTTTAATCCGGTTTAATTATATAATCCAATCAACTTTAATAAAGTTAATCATTTTTTTAATAGAGTTCGAGAGTTTGAAATCTCGTTAGACTTTCATCCACGAATATTTAAAAGGGAAAGGATAAGCATAAGCTTACCATTTTTTTTTTTTACTAGTAAAAATATAAGGTTTGTTTTCCAACAATTTTGTGAAACTTTTTCATATCCTTAAAAATAAATAAAAGTTATTGACTATTTTTTTTTCATACAATATTTTTATTTGTAATTAATGGAGATTCTAGAATAATCATGTTTTACACGTTGTAATTTTTTAATATTTTTTTAATAAAATTTCGTTATCGTTACTTTTATATAGTCAATGAGATGTTATTCTTCTAGCTTACATCGTGAACAAAAACATAATTATATATAATGAATTAAGAAAAAAATTTAGTCCACATTTTACCATGCTAAAGAATAAAATTTTAGAATAATTAACTAAAAATCTTCAAAATAGGATGGGAAAAAGTAAAAAAAAAAAAAAAAAAAAAAAAATTAATTTTTTTTTATATATAGTAAAACTATTTTTTATATATTTATTTACAATACTTTAGTAAAAGTATTCATAGATTTAATTTTTTGAAATAGAATGACTACTAAACACGACTCAGTATATGGTCAAACATTATTTTTCTCTATTAAATTAAGTAATTCAAATTTTTTAACTAGTTGAATTAAAAAAAAATAAAAAATGGTAAATTAGTTAACAAGTTAATCAAAATTTAATAAACTTGTCGTTGAATTTAAAAATGCATAATAGATCAAATTTGTTCAATTTTGTATTGAATAGATTATTTATATGGACAAAAATCTAATGAATTTAAGAACTTATTAAATATTAAAAATTAATATTTTTGTAATTTAGATATTATTTTAGTAAAAAAAATGCTATAATTGAAATAAAAAAAATGGCCAATTACAGTTCGACACGTTGACAAAATTGTCTGGTGGACCATACAATGTAAGTATGCCACTTGTCAAGTTCGTGGTCAGACTTGACTCAGATCTTCACATGCACCGACAACTGGACCCGGTGAATTTAAAAATAAAATAAAATAAAATAAATTAAATTATATTTTGATTGGTTCTTATATCTTTTGCACCTGAAAACAACTAACTCATGGGAACCCTCTCACTTCAAACTTTTGATTTTATCCATTTGCAAATTATTTTATATATTTTAATACATTAAATTTACTACTCAGTTTCACTTTAAATTTTTTAATATTTATCTTAAATTTGAATAAATATTTCAATATTTATTGTATAATAACTCCATCTAATAAATCTATTAACTTCAAAATAAAAAAATATAATTCAATTCATAAAATTTAAAATTTATACTTTATATAATTATGTCAATTTTAATTTTAGAAAAAAAAGAACGGATATTTAGGACAAGGGGGGGGGNGGACCACAATGGTGGATCCAAATGACGCGGCGCCACATAAGCTGAGCTAAAGGTAACCAAGCACGGATTGGTGGGTCCACTCGTTTCGGTATCACGTTAGTTTTATTATTAAATAATGTGATCCAAGATGGAAGTTCAAATATCCCTTCCACGTCGACATTCTTTTGATTTCAAAATTATTTAAAATATATCATTATATTTTCAGCATAAAATATTTGATCGGTCAATGTTGTTATAGTTATAAATATTTTTTATTTCGTATATAAAAAGGAAAAAAAGCAAACATATATATATAAAAATTAAATTACACGTTAGAACCTCTAATGTTAGGTATGCAAATGCGGACGTAATTTAACTATTTCTTTAGGTCAAAGAAATGAACAGATCCACCGATTAATATAATAGATAAATAATTAATATATATATACAGAGAGAGAAGGGTTGGTAGGGGTTTATTTTCCATTTTTGTTGTAATTTAATAAAGGTTGGTTTTAGAAGATTATCCAATACATAATGTTAAAAACAAAGGTTGTCCTCTTTCATTTGGGGAAGAAATTGTAGGGTCAAACAATTTAATAGAAAAAAGATATTACAAGTTATGACCAACACGCCAAGTTATTAAAATAATTAAAAAATAGGTCCATACAAGATCACTTAAATTATAACATAACGTAGAGAAAGCAGTCCACGTGTGTAGCAGCATCTACAAAGATGGTGCTACAAATATTTTATCCTACGTTCAATTATATTTCAATTAAACATTTTTTCAGTGGAATCATTTTTTAATTACAAGATTAAGAAATTTATTAGACATAATAAAAAATTTAAAGACTTGCATTTTTTTTAAAGAATTTAAGGACTTATTTAATATATGTTATCTACTGACCAACACAAGCTAAATATGTTTTGTCCTTGCTCACGTGTATTTAGGAAAATAAAGCATGTTTAACCATGCAGTTTATATAATAAAATCATAAAAAAAGAAGGTTGTTAATATAGATAGTAAAAAAAGAAGGTTGTTAATATAGATAGTAACTTTCTTTTCCTTTGGGCATTTCTCAATCATTCAATCATCATGACGTGGTTTCAGTTCATTTATGTACCCTCCTTTACATGAGTGTCACAAAATTACATCCAACTCCCTTCACAAATACTCATCAAACTTACTACATATTTTGGACTTTGAAGACTTATTTCAATGAACCCAAGTATGATTTTTGGTAGTTGAATAATCCATCTTACCAACTTTATAATCAAAGGGTAGATATGAATTTACCAACATGAAAGGCTTTTTTTTTTTTTTTTTTTTTTTTTTTTTTTTTTTTTTTNGGATGCTTATTAAATAGATTTTGGACCATTAGGCCCACCCAACATAATAGACAAAGACTATGGGCCATGGCCGACAATTTGATTCTATATTAGGCCCACTACAACGGGAACAACATGAAGCCCAAAACAAAGGAAAGAAAATGTGTTCCATTTAGTTGGGGAGGGAGGTGGACATGATAATCTCATCAATCAATGGAAACTCTAGTTATTAACACGTAGTCTTGTGCAAAAGGCTGATCTTGAGTTTAGTGAAGAGAATTCTTGATGATAAAGGAAGGGATCAAACATATGTGAATGATAAGGATGACTCTTTCACATGATTTTCCATCAATAGCAAAAAAATAAAATAAAATAAAATAAATAGNATTTGACTCTACCCTATCCTACCCTACCACCTATAGACGTCGTCCGTCCTACAACCGTGAAAAGGAACTGCAATGATCTTGAATAGGAATCATCTTGAATAGGAATCCTACGGCAATAGATAGAATCTCCATAAAAAAATACCAGTAGATCACCACTAGATCACACACCAGTGATTCCAATCAAAATCTTGGCTACGAAGCTCATAACTCAACCTCAAGACTTCCAAATGTGGATAAAATAAAAATAAAAGTCCAACATGGGGGTAAAAGATAGACCTTCAAACTCGAACTCAAACTCAAAAAACTCTTGGTACAAGTCACAAAAACTAAACATCTTAGTTCTTTCTTGGTACAAGCTCAGTTTCCTTTCATCCACCAAAGGTAAGCTTTGCAATTGAAGTTAATTTCAGTTTCTAATCATGGGGGCAGAAAAAATCAGATATCTGACACCCACCACCCCCCAGCTAACTTCTCTATCTAATCAGGTAATGATAAGTGTTCTAAGAAACTATTGAGCAAAGAGAGGGACTCGGAAGCTAATAGAACTGATCTAAGGATTGGAAAAGTGATTGAAATGATCACCTAAGGATTGTAAATTCTAAACATTCAAGGGCAATGAGGAGGCTAATATTCAGAACAGAATTGGTAAGGAGGTTTCCCAAGAACTGTGTCTGTTCATATCGTTTGATGGTTAGAAGTACTGATAGCCCGTTTGTTTGTAGACTTGTGGTCTAATAGTTTTGTTGAGCAGACCACATGGAGGATATGATAGGATAACCAATCGAAGCAATTCAAATCAATGCTCATATATGTGGACTCGTGTTTTGACGCAATATATATCAGCCAGAACAAATAGACTCCCACAATTTTACAATTTACAACTGCACAGGAAAACACAATTAAGATGGAGATTCCAACATCTTAACTTCAGGAAACGTATAAAGCTATAAGTAATTGTGAGCTATGCTCAGGCGGGCTCCCAAATTCCTTAGTTTTGTTCCCAGTAAAAAAGCATCAATCTCACATTGCTTCATTCTTAGATAGAGAATTAAAGATTCGGGAACGGTACAAACCCAACTAAAGGATTCAATAACATTTGTTCGCGCAATAATGCAGTGAATCGTGCATATAATATTCACAATATCCAAATGAAAGAAATAAACAAATCAATCTCGAATTTTAGGATGATTGCATATCGAAATCAAAACAATCCGTCATTTAGAGCAGCGCAGAAGAATATCATATCACCATTGCATATCATAAACGCATACAAGGAAGAAATCCAACATAACACCAGCAATAACGGAAAAAATGAACAAGAAAAAAAAAACCACAATTACGCAATTAAGATCTACAATTCTGGATCATTGATCACACAGGAAGATCGACAAACCCGTCTTGTTGGTCAGAGCTTGGAAATTGATCGGAACGCAGCTGATCGGACGAGAGAAACTGGTTGTCGTCGTCGTCGTCGTCATCGTCAGGATCATTGGTGGCAATGTTGACACAGGAAAATCGTTCTAAGGAGGAGAAAAACGCGGAAGACATGGTGGCCGCCACCCAGGCCGCAACCTGGTCCAGCTTCTCCCGTGAAAGGATACTGAGGACGTTGTTGTTGGTATTTTCCATGCGATCTGAGCAGAGCCTTTCCGACGGAATTCCGATTGGCGATTGAAGAATGGAATTCGAGATTAGGAGTTGGCGTAAGCGATTTGCGAGAGGGACTGGTCGATGAAAATAAGGGTTCGATCTGTGGCTCTAGGGCTCAACGAAAAGAGATAAAGCGACTCTGAAATTGAATCTTTATTCGTCGAAATACGATAAAAGGGTGAGGTGTTGGAGATCGAGGCTACAAAAACAAAAACAAAAACAAAAACAAAAACAAAAACAAAAACAAAAACAAAAACCTCTTTATTTAATTTTTTTTCTTTTTTTTTTTTAGAAAATAAAACGTTTGAATGTGAAATTAAATTCAAATTCACAGTTGTTTAAATATTCGTTTTCGTTCAAAGTTTTAAATCCTAAATATAGAAATTTTTTTATTAAAAAGAAAAAGAAAAAATACACCCCACTTATCTGGATTATTAGATTAGATTTCCAAGGGATCCCAACGATGAAAATAAAACTGTAAATAAAGATAATAATCCGTAAATAAAAATAATGATTATTATTAGATTTTTAAGAGATTAAAAAAAATATATATATTTTTGATCTTAAAAGTAGTCTTGACTTAATGTTTTTTATAACAACTTTTAAAACATGATGAAAAAAAAAATTATAATTGTTATATATAAGCTTAGTTATCGGCCCACGAAGCGCAATCCTCGAAAGAAATTTAGAGGCTCGAGAGGTTAAGATTATGGATTGAAGTATAGCACTCTCCCAAGGTTTGAAGCCGAATCATGGAGAGGCAAAACACTACACTAATTAGGTAAAATGTTTTGATAGTATTTTTTATTTTTGCTACGTATATTTTCCTTAAACTAATTATTTTTATTGTTTTTTAAATATATTATTATATTCAATAAGTATTAGTATTTAACTGTCTTTAGTTCTATGGTAATGTTGAACTATTTCAGAATGTTATAATTTTTCATGTTTTTATGAATAAATTTGTTTTCTTGATTTGTGTTTGTTTGTAAATTTTTAATATTTTTAATTGGAGATGGTATGATTTAAATTTAATGGAATTAAATAATTAAATGGCTCATAGTTTAATAACGATAATTAACATAATCTCCATTTTAATCCAATTTGACTTTGTTTTTAAATGATCTCGTGATACGATCGTACAAAGTCAAAACCAATCGTAGGGTGGAGAAAAGTTCTGATTTTCACGAAGCCATACCCAAACAACTCGACAGCCCGCTCGTCCTTAATTTGGACAATTCTTATGGAACAAAAACCAAAAGAAGAAAATTACAAATAAATATTGGTTTTCAAAAGTCAAAATTCTTCACTCATGAAATCTGGGCGATCCCATTCATGAAAGTAAACGGACTTATCATTGATTTCCATTTCAATATCAGTAACATTGCGCCCACGTCGTCTCCAGATTTCAACCCTAAATAAAGTTCTCAGGTTTTGGGAATTTCTTGAAATTTCTTGAAGTTTCAGAACAAGAACAGGAAGAACAATGCAGATGAAGTATGTGATTCAGATGGAGGAGCCCAAGGAAGCCGCCGAGGACCGCCCATCGGTGGGGGCGGTTTACCGGAGCGTCTTTGCCAAAGATGGGTTTCCGCCTCCGGTTGAAGGCTTGGATACCTGCTGGGATATATTTCGGTATGATAATAATTCATCTTTTATTTGTTAATCTGTTGTTTTATGGATGAGAAACCCCATGAAGCAAAATCTGTGAAATCTGTTTTGTTGAATCTTTTTCGATCCCTAATAGGAGAAATTATAGATTCATCTAAGGGTTCTTGAGCAAAAAATGTGAACACTTCATGGCTTTAATAACTTGGATTTAGAAACTTTTTAAAATGTTCTCTAAACACTTGTGTTCATAATGCTTGATTCAGAATGTCTGTGGAGAAAAATCCTGGAAATCGGATGCTTGGACGTCGAAAAATAGTTGAAGGCAATCTAGTAAGTTACTGATAAATGAGTAGCCATGGCATTGAACTGAAGAGGGTAAAGAGTAATGGTGGTTGCTGTTGATCTGTAGGCTAATGCTGGTGAATATGAGTGGCTAACTTACAAAGAAGTCTATGACTTGGTGTTGAAAATTGGGAATGCAATGCGCAGCATGGGTTACGGACCAGTAAGTTTTTGAAGACGTTTATGCTCGTAAAATGCTCTGCACGGTTCGGTGCTAACGTTTATTATATGTTGTGGTGAGTTTACAGGGAGAAAAATGTGGGATTTATGGTGCTAATTGCTCTGAATGGATCATTAGCATGGAGGTAATTAGTTCATTGTTTCCTGTTTGCTAGCAGAATGCAGATATATAAGAGGCTATTTGGTGTTGTTTTTTTTTTACAGGCTTGCAATGCTCATGGGCTTTATTGTGTTCCTTTATATGATACTTTAGGTAAAAGACATGGTTCAAATGTACTTTTTGGTATTAAACTTCATGTTCGTTTCATTTTTAGGTACATCTTTTGTTCATTTCTATACTGATAAATGTTTGAAGCCACATGAAGTAGTAGGTTAGGTGCTGATCTTCATACGAATTTGGGTTGTTGAAATGATTCATAGAAAATTATTAAGGACTAAAAACCGTTCATGTGAGATCTCACATCGATTAGAGAGGGGAACGAAACATTCCTTATGAAAGAGTGGAAACCTCTTCCTAGTAGACGCGTTTTAAAACTGTGAGGCTGATGGCGATACCTAATGGGTCAAAGTGGACAATATTTGTAAGCGGTGAGCTTGGGCTGTTACAAATGGTGGCAAAGCCAGTCACTGGATGGTGTGAGTCAATAATCGAAGTAGGGCTAGACCCTCTACATGGTAGTTGCGTTTTAAAACCGTGAGGGTGATAGTGATACGTAACGGGCCAAAGCAGACAATATCTGCTAGCAGTGGGCTTGAGTTGTTACAAATGGTATCAGAGCTAGACATTGGCGGTGTGCTAACGAGAATGTTGGGTCCCCAAGTAGGGTGGATTGTGAGATCTCACATCGGTTGGAGAGGGGAATGAAACATTTCTTATAAGGGTGTGGAAACCTCTCCCTAGTAGACGTGTTTTAAAACTGTGAGGCTGACGACGATACGTAACGGTCCAAAGCGGACAATATCTGCTAGCGGTGGGCTTGGGTTGTTACAAATGGTATCAAAGCTAGACATCCGGCGGTGTGCCAACGAGGACGTTGGGTCCCCCAAGGAGGGTGGATTGTGAGATCTCACATCGGTTGGAGAGGGGAACAAAACATTTCTTTAAAATCGTGAGGCTGATGGTGATACGTAACAGGCTAAAGCGAACAATATCTGCTAACGATGAGCTCGGGTTGTTACAGTTCCTTACGAAAATTTAGGAGGTTTAAAAGTTTAGAGATCAAAATGGAATGCGAACATTTTTAAGGTTTGAAATAGGATTTGGACCTTAAAATAACGAATGATTCTTCTCTGAGCGTTTTCTCTATTAGCCTGTTCCGTTTCCTATACAATATGAAAGCCGTTTCGGATTCAAACTTGTTGTAATATGTTTCAGGTGCTGGTGCCATAGAATTTATAATCTGTCATGCAGAGATTTCCATTGCTTTTGTAGAAGAGAAGAAGATCTCTGAGGTTCATAGCCATCATTTTTGCAACTAATTACGAGCCATATAGCTTCAACTAAAATGTTTCTCATATTTACTTTCAACTCTCTCTTATTCAGCTGTTGAAAACACTCCCCAACACAGCAAAGACTCTTAAAAGTAAGCTTTTATTCATTTTCTTCATTTTCTTCAATTTATAACATTTATTTTTGCTATGCAGCAATTGTGAGCTTTGGTAATGTTTCGAATGATCATAAGGAAGAAGTCGACAAGTTCGGGTTGGAAATATATTCTTGGGAAGAGTTTCTGCAAAAGGTGAGTTGTATAAGTATATGTACGTTTGTGTTTGATTCGTAAAAATAACTACGTAGTCTTGGAAAGATTTAGACGTCTACCACTGAACTTAGACTCGGTTTCACAACTCCAAGCTATACAAATCTAGCCTGTGAACAAATATGGGGTGACAATTTATACCATTTTTGTCACCGCTAGCAGAAATTGTCTTCTTTAGGCTTTCCATTTCGGGTTTCCCCTCAAGGTTTTAAAACGCGTCTGCTAGGGAGAGGTTTCCACAACCTTATAAAGAACGTTTTGTTCCTCTTTTCAACCAATATGGGATCTCACAATCCACCTCCTTTGGGGCCCAGCATCCTTGCTGGCACATTGCCTCGGTATCTGACTCTGATACCATTTGTAATAGCCCAACCTCACCACTATCAAATATTGTTCTCTTTGGGCTTTTCCCTTCTAGGCTTCCCTTCAAGGGTTTTAAAACGCATCTGCTAGGGAGTAGTTTCCACACCCTTATAAAGAAGCTTCGTTCCCTACTCCAACCGATGTGGGATCTCATGGACAATATCTACTAGCGGTAGACTTGGGCTGTTATTGTGAACAAAAGTGAATATCAAGCCGCTTTCTCCTTTCAGAATGCTGTTTTTACCACTTGAAACAGGGAGATAGCCAACAATATGAACTCCCAGTGAAAGAGAAAAGTGATATCTGCACTATCATGTACACCAGTGGAACAACTGGTGATCCCAAGGGAGTACTGTTATCCAATAATGCCATTATAGCACTTATAGCCGGCGTCAAACATTTGCTTACATCTTTAAATGTAGAGGTGATCTCAGTTCTTCCCCTTCATAACTCATTTCTCAAGCTTGTTGATTCAAATGAGATGCGTATGTGTTCATCGTTCTTGTTATAGGTTCAAGAAAACGATGTTTACATATCTTATCTTCCGCTTGCTCATATCTTCGACCGGGTGATCGAGGAGGTGTTCATTTTAAACGGTGGCTCCATCGGATTCTGGCGTGGGGTGAGAAATCATATATTGATCTTTCCCTTTTCAAGGCAAATAAATTGAAGAACTCATATCATGTCCATGGATTTTGTAGGATGTGAAATTGTTAGTTGAAGACATTGGCGAGTTGAAACCAACTATTTTCTGTGCAGTTCCTCGTGTTCTTGAAAGAATCTATGGTGGTGAGCGTATAAATTTGTTGCTTTCAAATTCGATATCGTGGATTCAAACCCCTGCAATGTCGTTTTGACATTCGGGCTAATACTTAGGCCAACACGTAAAAAGATATTATATTTATACGGATCTATCAACTTAAGCGAATATGTTAACTTTTACCAATGTGTTTGATGACGTTGTTTAGCTTTGAACCAGAAGATATCTTCAGGAAGCTTGATAAAAAAATCGATGTTTAACTTTGCATACTCGTAGTAAGTGGAAATTTCTTATCGAACTCTCGACTCGTTCATATTCAAGTTCCTGTTGTTTTAAATTCTTCCATGCTGTTCTATCTCTGCAGCAAATATAACCAAATGCAGAAGGGGAAAAAACATGAAGTAGCAGCCCCACTTTTTGATAAACTTGTGTTTGACAAGGTAAAAGGCTTCACTTCAACCAAAACCACCTTAAAAACGTCGAAAGCTCATTCATGTTCTTGCAAGGATGTTTTTAGGTGAAGAAGGGATTAGGAGGAAGAGTGCGAATCATTTTATCTGGCGGAGCCCCGCTTGCAGCTCATATCGAAACTTTCTTTCGAGTCGTGTCTTGTGCTCATGTTCTACAAGGCTATGGTATTATCATCCTTACCTTAATTTACACAAAAACAAACATGTTCTGTTTAGAATTTCCAAACAAGCCTTTATTTGCAGGTTTGACAGAAACTTGTGGTGGAACATTTGTTAGTCTACCAAATGAGTTGCCAATGTTGGGAACGGTTGGCCCTCCAGTTCCTAATGTGGATATCTGTCTCGAATCAGTACCCGAATTGGGATACGATGCTCTCGCTAGCACGCCTCAGGGTGAAGTATGCATCAAGGGAGATACGTTGTTTTCAGGATACCATAAACGCGAAGATCTTACCACAGAGGTCTTAGTTGATGGATGGTTTCACACTGGTACTACCGATTATTCTTTCGAAATTTTCATCTCTTGACGTTCAAAAGCATGTCGATATCACTCGGATCCTTACATTCTTTGAGTCGTATTTAGGGGATGTTGGCGAATGGCAACCCGATGGAAGCTTGAAAATTATCGACCGCAAGAAGAACATCTTCAAACTTTCTCAAGGTGAATATGTTGCAGTGGAAAATCTCGAGCTGATTTATGGCCTTGTTTCCGACATCGAAATGGTACGAATTCTATCTCCTACTATTATTATACAACGCCAAAAACGTCGCCATAACTTGTATAGCATAATCGTTCATCATTAACAAAAAATATATCGAAACCATGTTCGAAACGTTAGCGACACGGAGTATAAACGTCGTTAAGAGTTAACTAAAGTGTAGAAACTGATAATATTTGAATGAGATTGTTCAGATTTGGATATATGGGAGTAGCTTCGAGTCCTTCCTTGTTGCTGTTGTTAACCCAAAAAAAGAAGCACTTGAACATTGGGCAGAAGAAAATGGAATCAAGGGGGATTTTGCTGATATTTGTGGAGACAAAAGGGCAAAAGATTATATTCTTGGACAACTTTCAAAGATTTCCAAAGAAAAAAAGGTTCGTTTTTTATTTCTTCTCGTGTCATGATGATCACGAAGATGAGTTGAACGAACGAAACATGAATTGAAGTTGAAGCGTTTTCTTTTGCAGTTAAAAGGTTACGAAGCTATTCGAGCGGTTCATCTCGACCCCATCTTATTCGATATTGAGCGTGACCTTCTTACTCCATCGTTTAAGAAGAAGAGACCACAATTGCTCAAATACTATCAGGTTCTTTTTTGTCTACAAAACTTGATATCGTTAACTTACGTTTCGAATGTTTGTGGAATTAATGATTAATAGAAATAAATGTGAGGGGTTATTCACGTTGGAGTTTCGTTACTTCTCATTAAGAGTTAGGACACCTAAAACGCTCTAATCAAACTATAGAGACTAAATGAAGGTTTCGAATTTTGTGAACAGAAAGAGATCGATGATATGTACAAGAGCGGGAGCAAGCCGGTTGCGTAAGGAAGAAGATTGAAGATGGGAAGGATGTAAAGCTTCATATTTCTATGGAAATTCAACTCTTCCTCTTTTTTTTTTTTTTTTCTGGTTTCCTTTGGAGTTAAACTAGACATTCATCATTTTTATACCCATTAATATATATATTTTTTTTTCACTTTTCCTTTATTCATTGATAAGTTAAAAAAATTAAAATTACCTCTAATCTCTGTTAACAAACTTTCGATTTCATTAAATTAAAATTCTCTTAAAATGCATTATATTAAAATTTAATTTTGTAAATTATAAATCTCCTATTAATGTTATTAAGTTGGGGTAAAATTTAAATATAATTCGTTTTTTTTAAACATTAATAGATTAGGGTAAATTTTAAATATAATTTTTTTTTTTTTTTTTTTTTTTTTTTTTTTTTTTTTTTTTTTTTTTTTTTTTTNTGAGACCATTCAAATAGATTCTTGAGGAACTACTTATCATTAATCTTGAGTTGTTTCTTTGCCGTGGGGAGAGGTTTCCGAGGTTTCCACACCTTTACGAAAAATGTCCCTCTTGTTTCCTCATAGTTGGGAGAGGTTTCCGAAGTTTCCACAATCTTAACCTTCCTCTCTCCAATTGATGTGTTCCTCTCTCCAATTGATGTGGACCTTACTAAAAATGTCAACCTTCCCCTCTCCAACTGTCAACTGTGGACCTTACTAAAAATGTCAACCTTCCCCTCTCCAACTGTCAACCTTTCCCCTCTCCAATTGATGTGGACCCTTACGAAGAATGTCAAAGATATGAGATGTGGATCCTTGCAAAGAATATCAACATTCCCCTATCCACGGTAGACCCTTACAAAGAATGTCAACATTCCCCTATCCAACTGATTTGGGATCTCACAATTCGTCACATCAGTCACGGGATCTCACAAGGAGGCCTTGCGTTTTGTAACAAAAATTTAATATATAATGGGAAGCATAACTCATAAAATTATGTTGCAAAGATTATATAAAAACACAAAAAGAAAAGGGAAGAAGAAGAGAGATCTACTACCCTAACTCAATTACAAGGAAAGTACAAATATACCCTCATTCTTTGAGTTACATAAACACCAAGTAAAAGAAAGAAAAAAAAGTAAAGTTCCTTCCATTCCTTCCAAAAACACCAAACTCAATCTTATAATCTGCACAGTTGGATCAAATCCCACCACTCCTCATCCCTCAGCCCAAATCATAGCGCAAAACAGACACATTCGCTTCAGAAGCAGAGTGAATATACACAAACTCCAAGCTCTTCTGAGGGCCCAGAGAATTCACCCATTTCGGGAATGTGTACGATTTCCCAGAATTCCTCAGCCCCCACAACGGCCCATACAGCTTCGAAATCGAAAGCTCAAGATTTCTCACGGTTTTCCACGATTTGTTTGTGATAACCGTGGAATATCTGTAGTAAATTCTTCCCTTGTCCTTCCATGAACTCGTTACCCTCTGTAAAATCACAACCGGGCTTGAAGAAGAAGAAGAAGAAGAACCAGGATTTGGGTTTCTTTTTCGTGCCGGTGGAAGCGGAACGGCTACTGGAAGGAGCTGATTGTAGCCGGAATGCCCGCCGTGGAATCTCGCTAACACGCCCAGAAGGGGAGCGTTGTTGTAGGTAGCCGGCTCTGTTTGTTCATAGTTGTCTCGTTGATCTGCGAAGTTGTCGTAGGCGTCGGGGCCACCAACGAGGGCGCCGGTGAGGACGTTCGGGTCGCCGGATTTCTTGCTGAACCAAGTAGCGTAACCTTCTCTGCAGGCGATGAATTTGGAGCTGATTTTGTAGGAGACGATGGAGGATCCGCGGTGGTGGACGCGGCGGGGGAAATTGTTGCCGTATCCCACCATGTAGCTCGTGGCTCTTGGATTGTCGCCAAGAATGTAATCCACCTGCTCAATTCATTCAAACATTTTGGAAAATTTAAAATTCAAATCTCTGTTTTTAAACAAACAAATTTCAGAGGAAACAAAAAAAAAAAAAAAAAAAAAAAAAGTTCTTATTATGTTCTTGTTTTNAAAACATACCTGAGATTTAGCGAAGGTGAGTAATTCAGAGGGTCGGACATAGCCGGCGGCGCACTTCAAGGAACCACGGGACGAGGTCAGGTAATCAGAATAGACGGTGGCGACGAAGGAGGCTGTGGTGACAAACTGCATATTGTTCCATCTTTGCCGGAAAATGAGACCACCGGGGGTAACCTGAACGTTCCGATTCCCTTTTCTTAAACACGAACAAAGGAACGCTTCGGCTTTCTCCTGGTAGCGCCGGAAAACTGGAGCGTAGGCGCCGGCCTTGCCCTGCATGAGGAACTACGAGAGGAGGAAGAAGGATACCAGAGGATTAGATAGGGAAAGAAAGTGGGGAAATTTTGGGGAAATTTGGAGAAATTAGGGTTTTACTTTAGCGACTAGGGTTTGGACTCCGGCGTATTTGACGTCCCAACTGAACTCCGTCATGCTCCAGCCGGTGCCACCCATGGAATCGCCGTTGTCGGCGAGGTATTTCAGGTAGTATTGGTTGTTGCTTGCTTGGTACAGCCATGCCGCCGCCCATAGTAACTCGTCCTGTAAAATTTTATTCAATCAAAATTGTTTGTTTGGGCCGAAGCCCAAGCCCAAACCCAAGCCCAATAAAAATAAGAGAAGAGGATTAATCACGTACATTGTATCCACTGACAGATCGGTAGTACTTCTGGGCCACTGTAATACTACTGTCATATTTGCCCCTGTATTTGTTCGCAAAATCGAACAGCTGAAAATGCCAATGAAACAGAACAAGTTTATATTTTATTTTAATCCAAGGGTAGAATTGTAATAAAAAAAATAAATAGTGAGGGCATTAAGGTAAAACACACAGTGCCACCGACACCGTACTTCCACGACTACCGTAAGCTTCGCGCGTCTTACTTGGATCATGTGAAATGAACGGTTGTCGCATTATTTAAAACTACGTGTACGGTTTCTAACCATGATCCTAAATATGCGCCGAACATTTTAAACTAATTGGAATAAAACCAAAACTACGTCGTATCGTACTTTCGCTTTTCCACGTGCGGAGTTGAAATTTGAATTTTTCTTAATTATTATTATTTATTATTATTATTTTCAATTAACATTTCATTATTATAATTGAAAACAGAGCCTCATCTTACCTGGTAGGCATGGGCGAGAAGCTTGTTAGCATAAGCGGGGTTAGAAGAGCGAAAGACGAGAGAAGCGGCGGCCATGGCGGCAGCAGTCTCTCCGGCAAGATCCGACCCGGGGTTACTCGGGTCAAGCCGATAAGCCCGGCGGTCGGTCGTCATATCCTCGGGACGCTGCCAGCAGTAGTGATCAGTGTTCCCATCTCCAACCTTAGAAACAAAAATCCACAAACATTAACACCACGTCTTCAAGTCACAACATATTGGGTAAAGGAGAAAATTATCACCTCGCCGTATAGAACATTGGGTTCAGGGTGAGCCTTGATGAAGTAATCAGTGCCCCATTTGACAGCATCCATGGCGTGGCCAAGCTCCCCACTGCCTGCCAATTGGGCCTTGTATTCCAAAATGCTCCAACTCATCATGGTGACGGTGAAAGCCATTGGCAGCCCAAATTTCACATTGTCACCAGCGTCGTAGTACCCTCCCACCAAGTCCACCTACAAAAGAAACTCCGTCGACATTAAAACAACATTCCCATTAGAGAAGAAACCAAAAAAAAAAAAAAAAAAAAAAAANACTGGCTTTGCCATCTTGGAGACCGGAATGGGACCGCCACGCGACGCGCTGGTTACGGGGCAGGACCCCGGATCTCTGAGCTTCGAAGAAGAGAAGGCTCTTGGTTAGGGCGGAGCCGTAGTCGTGGGCGGCGAAGGCGCAGGGGACGAAACAGAGGAGGAACAGGGGAGCCATGGAAATTAGCCTCGCCATTGTTCGTTTTAGTTACTAATCAGTGAATTAGGTGCATTGATTAATGAATCACCAGGTAAATTGGAGAGGAAAGAGAAGGATTTGGAAGGGAAGAAGGGGAAGTGAAGGAGTATATATGGAGTGGAGAGTGAGGGAGAGCCATAAATGCGACTGAATTAAATAATATTTGAAAAATCAGATTATTTATTTATTTTTTAATGCTCATATGAACGTAACCCGTTGTGAAAGGAACCACGTCGTGTGGGGATCTGTTGCCAGGACGAGCGGTGTAGCTGTGAAAATATTAAAGAAAAAGGAATTTATAACTTGGTTAGATTATTATTTATTTAAAATTAAATATTTATTTTCCTTTTATATATTATTAATTAATAATAATAATAATAATTTGTTGGGAAGATGGGTCTTTCTTTAAAGAGCCACCGGTATTAGAATGAGTAAAGTGCATTAGGCGTCGAGGAGTCAAAAAGTCGCACAAAATTTGGCCAATCCCATTCTCTAATTAATTTTCAAATTTCAATTAAAAATAATGTAATTTAGAATTTAAAAATGTTTTTTTTTTTTAATGAGAAATAACTAGGAAATGGGCATGGAGAATTTCCACGTTTTGAATTCAAAATTAGAAGAAAAATAAATAAATAATTAATGGGATGAATAGAGGAAATAGGGAGGAAGATGAAGGGAACCAGAGATACGGTGACAGAGAGGTGAGCTAATTTATCTGACAGACACGTACCAAGCAAATATTTTGGGACATATCATGTGATTTTGACAAATATGGCAAATCTTTATTTATTTTATGAAAAATGTCGGAAAATTATGAAATGAAACAAAAGAATTTTGATTTGTATGTCTTTTTTTTTTCCTCAAAGAAATTGTATTTTTTTTTTAATATTTGGTAAACATTTTTATGATACAATAAAAATGTCAAACATATAAATATTATTATAAAAATACAATATATCTTATAGTATATAAATAGAGATTAAAGAAACATTAATGCAACCACTAATCACTATAGATTTACTACTGTCTAAGAAATCTCAACTAACTCAAGATTCTAATCTAAGTTTAGAAATAGTATTTAGTAAGATATGTAATGAAACTCCTATTTTATGATTATTAATATAATAATGTAAGTGAAATGTAATATAAGAAGGAAAAAGAAGGGATTTATTTTATGAAAAAGATCCACAAAAATTAGGGCATGAAAAGTGGAGTGTAATAAGCGGGTTTGGTGGAGAACTCACGCTCATATTTCAAAGGAGATCCACCCCCAACTAATCATCTTTTTTAAATATACCCCATAAACCTGCTTTACTATATTTTTATATTTATATATATTTTCTTAAACACCACCACCGACAAAATAAATTCATGCACTAATTCGTTATTTTTTTTTGTTGGGTTGAATTTTTTAAAAGATCGACGAGTTGAAATTCTTTAGTTGAATCAATCTGACTAATCTAGTTCTACTGAATTCTTAAAAAGATTTAAAAAATTAATATTTTAATAAATGTTAGTGATTTATTGTGACTCGTAAATATTTTAGCTAAATATATATATATTTTTTTAAAATAATTAGAAAAAAAAAGTGCATAGTTGGGTATAAATAAGTTATTTTATTTTAATTGATTTAGAACCGCAATCAACGGTGGAAGTGCTAAATTGTGTAATTTGATTTTATTTGGCGTTATTTAAAAAAGGAAAATAAAAATAAAAGGAGAGTGGGAGCAGTCAGCTGGGATTATGGGGGCAGCTTACCGAGATTACCGGCTATTTTCGGTATTATACTCCACTTTATTTTAACTTAATATTTTCTCCTTTCTTTTAAAAAATACAAAATTTAAAGTTATTAAGGTTTAATATTGGGGGAGACCGGAAGAAAAGGTCAACAAAAGGGGGAAAAGGGAAGGACTTTGAAGGCATTCACATAGGTAAGAAATGTATGAATGTAGTTAAGGCCACTACCAAAACTTGGTTGGGACTCTTGCATTTTAAGCCTATGCATTCACATGAACTATATCTGCACAACAATTCAACTTTCTTTTCAAAAGAAGAACAAAGAAAGCATTACTTTGGGTATATACACATTACTTTTTTGGTATGAACCGACTTCCAAATTCTAGTTGGTTGGCTTACTCGAAGGTGAGAGTAAATGTCATAGCCAAAGTCCACCGCCAGCAAATGTTGTTCTTTTTGGAGCGCTTTCCCTCGAGATTTTAAAACGTATCTGTTAGGGGAAGCTTTCCACACTCTATAAGAATTGTTTCGTTCCCTCTCCAATCGATATGCAATCTCACAATTCACTCCCTTTAGGGGTTAGTATATTCGCTGGCAAACCGCCTAGTGTCTGACCCAAATACCATTTGTAACAACTCAAGCCCACCGCTAACAGATATTCTCCTCTTTGGGCTTTTCCTTCGAAGGTTTTCTCTCAAAGTTTTAAAACGCGTTTGTTAGGAAGAAATTTCCACACCCTATAGGGAATTATTCGTTCACTCTCCAACAGATGTGGGATTTCACAATCTACCCTCTTTGGACTCTCAGCGTTCTCGCTGGCACACCACTTAGTGTTTGACTCTTCTACCATTTACAACAGCCAAAACCCACCGCTAGCAGATATTGTCATATTTGAACTTCTCCCTCAATGTTTTAAAATACGTCTGTTCGGGAGCGATTACCACACCCTATAAAGAATAATTTGTTCCCCTCTCTAATTGATGTGAGATCTCACAATAAGTGTCATACAATTGCGCTGTTAGTCTTAACGGAGTATGATTGTGACCCTACTCACTTAACATGTGCTAAACAACAAGTTATAGTGTTAAGCTATCGTGATCATTACATGACTATTATGAGATGATGAAAAATCGAGACAGATTCCTATTAATGTGCATTGAAACTCCAATCATAGCAGTAACATGCAATCGATACAATCAATTGTAGGATCAAAATCATCCCTGAACAAGTTGAGTTTAAATTCTCATGCTTTAGTTTGTATGTTTGTCAAAACATATAATAAGAAAATGAAATGATTAAAAACTTGGAATATTAGAAACGTTACCTTCTACCTCTAAATGATATGATTGATATGATTGAGATGTGAATTTGATATAAAGAGATGAGTATGATATAAGCTTTTGGATTGACCTTTCAACTTGGTTATATTTTAATTTAAAGATGATAATTAATTCCAAATTAAAATTTTATTTTTAGATTAGCAATGGAGTAATCCTTTGGTTCTTAACGAACACAAAATCAAAAATTGAGGACAACGACAAAGACATCAACACTTTCCTTGCTTTTATTAAACATGTCGGAATGATTTGTCATAAATAAAAATTTAAATGTCAACTTTGACAACAACAAGTGGTTAAATTATATATTTCCACGATAGTAACCCAATTAAGAACCATTTGACTCAAAGTGATCCAATAAGGAATATGTTCAGTTCATATACCAAAATGACTCGAGAATTGTAAGATATAACCATGACCCTTCATAATAGCATGATATTATGCATTTTAGCATAAGCTCTCACGGTTTTGTTTTTTGTTTCTCCAAAAGATCTCATACTAACAGAGATAGTGTTCATTGCTTATAAACTCATAATCTCCTCTTAATTAGTCAACGAGACTCCTCTTCTCAATAATCTTCAACATTCACATAGTCTCCGTATAAGACCACATGTTCGGAGTCCAGCCATTAAAAGTTTAAGAAGAGACGAAAAGCCCCACCAAGTTAAAGGGTTTCAGTGACTAGTTGTAAATTTTTCATATCAACTTCCATCCGAATAATTGTTATTATTTGAGGGGCATTATAATTAATATTATTTATTATTATTATGGGTGCAATAATTGTGATTACTATTTTCTGCTGGGAGTACTTTCAAATTAATATATCTCTGTAATATTTATAATCACTAATGTTAATGTCATTTTTGTAATTTTGCATACTTCAAAAATATTTTCTAGTTACTTTCATAAACTTTGAATCTACGGTGAGTCCATTGTAAATAATCAAATCTGATCTCAGCCGTCGATCCCTTCCTTTGGGGACCCACATCATCCTCATAAAATAAAATAAAAATTAAAGAAAAATAAAAAAAGGAAGCGTAATTGGCGGTGATTTTTCCTTTTTCTTTTTCTTTTTCGTACGTGGACGGACACGGTAACGATTAGACATGGGTCATGTGAAACCCCGTGGAAAGTGGGGCCCGCCACGTGACACTTCGGCAGTTCTTCCCTACTGCAGCCACCATGTTTCTATATTCTACACACACAATTAGCTGTGTTTTTTATAAATATAATTTCTATTTCTGAGGATTAATTAAATAAATTACTAAAATTGAGGTGTTGGGTTTTATTTATTTTTAATTTTAAATTAGTTTATTTGTATGATTATGTCTAATTAAACTTAATCATTGAATGTCTCATTTCATAATGAGACAGATTTAATGTTTGCAATAATAACCATGGAAGGAATATATTTCTACTTAATATGTTTTTTAGTGTTGTATAATAATTAATTTTTTTAATTTATATTCTTTTCAACCCTTTAATCTTAACTAGTATATTTAATTAAAAAAACTTAATTGAGATTATTACCTTCTATCAGCTGAATTATTGTTATTAAGGAAAGTGATATGGGCTCAAAGACCACTGGGCCATGACATCTCAAGCCCATCCAAAGCCCATCTCAAGCCCATTAATATATATATTTATTTATTTATTAGAAAATGACAGACTCTCTTCCTTCCTTTTTAATGTTTATTTTATTTATTATTATTATTGTGTTGAATCATAGTGAAATTAAAAGCTAAGGTTGACGTAGGCATGTGAAAACATATTACAATGTCCATTGAATAAGACGAAGAATTCTCGTTTAAACGAGGAATAGGAAGGGAGCAAGGAGAAATTTTTTCACGTTAGCTAAACGGGACTGAGAATGTAGATTATATTCCTTGTCTCCGTCCATGGTAAAAAAAATTCGTGTAAACATGTAAGTAAATGGTGGATTTTGTGGAGATGAATATTGAAATAGGAAGCAAGGTATGGAGAAGGCTTCTCCATCTTCACCCTTCCCTTGGACATCTCTACTCGATAAAATGATCTATCCCTTTATGTTTGTAAATTTATTGTATACTAAGAGTAACCTAATCTCGTTCATGAATATTATTTTTTAAAAAATATTTTTCTTTTGAAATAAAAAATACACGATAATTTTGATTGCACAATCTTAAAAGTTTTTCAAACCGTCCAAATTTGAAACTAAATGTGTATCCTTTCCTAAAAGACCCAAACTAACCCATACCTTTTAATATTGGTCAAAATAGAATGTAATATCAAAATTGGGAAGAAAAAAATGTCAAATTTTTGTTAGAAAAAAAAAATAGTCACTATCTCACATTGATTAGTAGTTATCCGTTAGGGAAATGATTTATAGAATAATAATAATAAATAAATAAATAAAATTGGTGTTTAATTTTGGATAATAGGATCGCATTACAGCCATTAATATTGGCGGAGCACCCCATCTGACTCCAACCTACCCTTTTTCATTTTAATATTCATTCTTTTTTCATACCCATCATGATTGGTTCATAATTATTTTTTCATTTAAAACCCATTTTTGAATATTGTCATTTGAATAGTTTTAATGCATTAAAATTTTAATATATGTCACATCGATTGAAGAAGAGAACAAAACATTTTTTACGAGAGTATGTAAACCTCTCTCTAACATACAGGTTTTAAAACTGTGATGTTGAAGCTGATATGAAGTAAATTGGAGAATATTCACTAACGGTGGATTTGGGCGATTACAAATTATATCAGAGCTAGACATCATCAAGTAGTGTGCTAGTGAAGATCATTGTTTACTTATAATATCGATGTTTTAAAATCGACTGATGATGATACATGATAGACTAAAGCATATAATATCTATTAGTGATAGTGTTTGGTGTTGCTATATGATATACATATAAAAAAGATTATCTTATAAAGTTGACATGGAGTGGGAAGGCAAGGAAGAAAAGCGTCTCCTTCGACAGACAGCAACCAAATGAAAGCATGGCGGCAGCAAAATGGGCCGCGTGGCTCTGCAATTTATGAACCTTCGAAGACTTTTGTGTTTTTCCGTGTGTGAATCGATGAACGCTAACTCTGACTTTTTCACTAAATCCAAAAACCTGCTTTTTCCCCGCTTTGACCATTTCTCCATTTCTCTGTTTCTTCATCGCCTATAAATCTCCACTTTAATTCTCTTTCTTCCTCATACTCCAACAAATAAATATTGCCGGAAAAGATGGAAACGATGACGAACAGAGGAACGCTTCAATTCACGGATGTTTCAACGGCTCTTTCCAATCTCATTCTAACTGCCGGAGGAAATACTCTGGATTCAATCTTCTCTCACTGCGACAATTTCAGCTTTTCTGTAATCGACGGCGTAGATTTCGAGCCGGCAGTTGGGTCGTCGGTGTATCTCCGACAGCGGGAAGTACTGCAGAGATTTTCTCAGGAAAGGAAAGCAAATGGGTCTCGGGATTTATTTACAAAGGCGTATGAATTGCTGTATTCGGGTTGCGGTGCTGCCGTGGATGGCGGCAAGAGGAAGGTTTACAGAGGAGTGCGGCAGAGACAATGGGGGAAATGGGTGGCGGAGATTCGACTACCGCAGAATCGGATGAGGGTGTGGTTAGGAACCTATGACTCGCCGGAGACCGCCGCCTATGCTTACGACTGCGCCGCCTGCAAACTCCGAGGGGAATATGCTCGGTTGAATTTTCCAAATTTGAAGGATCTAAAGAGCGATTTAGGTTCCGACGAGTTTGTGAAATTGAGTGGGTTGAAAAAATTGGTGGATGCCAAAATTCAAGCGATTTTTCAGAAGATAAAGGGGAAGGGGAAGAAGAAGGATTGTCGGAGAATCGGCGGCGATTTAGGCTCGGGTTCGTGTTCTTCGTCGTCATCGTCGGTGTCTCTGCCTCCGGCGGTAGTGGAGATGACGGAGGAGTGGAGTTGGGAAAGGGTATCGCCTATTGGAGCAGCGGAAGATGGGTTGTGGAACTTTGAGAACTCGCCTCGAGCTGGTTCAGTGGATTGCTTGACAGCGACGGCGACGGGATCGGAAACAGAGTGGTACTCGTTGGAGAAGATGCCTTCTTTTGATGCAGAGCAGATTTGGGATGTTCTTGCAAGCTAGAGCTTTTTTGTTCTGTTCAATCTTCATGGGACCAAACAAACTTTTGGTTTGATGATGAATTTTGGATTTTGATTCTAACTTTGTAAACTATTAAACACTTCTTAAACACTTCTTAAAGGTATAAAAAAGTGGTCCATCTTCCATATAAATACGACTCTCCAGAATGGTATGATATTGTTCACCCACTTTGAGTATAAGCTTTCATAGTTTTGCTCTCGAGTTTCTCAATAACCTTCCTAACGATCGAGAATGGCGATAGTTTTGCTCTCGAGTTTCTCAATAACCTTCCTAACAATCGAGAATGGCGATAGTATTCCTTAATTATAAATACGCTATTAAGAATTAGGAAGGTGTAAGATGAGAAAGAAGCCCAAGAATTGAGTTGGGCATTGGGCTTCAATTTATGGCCGTTGTGGGCTGGGCCCAATTTGGGCTTTTCGCTAAAACCAATCTGAAAGATTATAAAATTTTAGAGACGTTATTTGTAAAATTTGAGGAGGAACATTCTATTTTATAATTTTAAATTTTAATTTAAAAATGCGTTTCTTTTTCCTACAAACAATCAGCCGAGCTCTGATTCTCTGGTTACTGCTCTCTCTCTCTCTCTAACCCTTTCCATTAATTAACTTCTCCATTTCACACCATCCTTGGATTCTTCTCCGTGTCCTAACTCCCAGATCTACTCCCCCTTCTTCCCATCTTCTTCTTCTTCTTTAAAATCTTACTTAAATCCCTCAAAAAGCGTTTCTCCACTCTTTTCTCTTTGTTCTCTTTCCCATTTCTCCACCATGTTGCCGTTTTTCCTCTTCATTTTCATCTGCTTCGATGCTCTTTTGTCTTCTCCACTTGCCGCCGGCGAGCTCACTACCTGCTCCGGGATAGTCCCCATGAAGTACCGGAGCGATAAGATTTCCATTGCCGATTTTGGGGGTGTCGGCGATGGCCGTACATTGAACACTAGAGCGTTTCGAGCTGCGATTTATCGAATTCAGCATTTGAGAAGAAGAGGGGGTACTTTGCTTTACATTCCTCCTGGGGTTTACTTGACGGAGAGCTTTAATCTCACTAGCCATATGACTCTGTATCTTGCAAAAGACGCTGTTATCAAAGCTGTTCAGGTATATGATTCTCACTGAACTTCTTTGTTGTTTCTCTTATTTGTGATTCAGTAGTGTGGTTAGTATTGGTTGTTGTTGAATGAGAGAATTTCCCTGATTTTTCGCTGGTGATTCTCGTGCTTAGGGTTTCTTTTGTTTGGTGATTCTGATATTGAGCTTATTTTTGTCGGTGATTATGAATGGTTTCTAGATTAGGGGATTGAGATTTATCAGAATGAACGTGTGTTCTGGTGGGTGGGTATTCGATTGAGATGTGGCATGTGCATCCACTCTAAATTAATAACATTATATATATAATTATGATTGGACCTTCGACAGGCTGTTCTTTGTCGGATTCTGATGCTAAATTTTTATTAGAATGTGATCCCATTTTAGTTGATTGATCCGTTCAAAGTTCTGATTTGTTAATTTGTGATTATTATTTTGCTGATCTGGACATCAATTTCAAGCAACCAAAATTGGCTGTCCCATTGTTCTATGTCAAGACATCGGTTGATTCTTTTAACAAGGATGATGACAATGTTATTAGTTAGTTGTAGCACTTACTTAACTCAATCCATGTCTATTTCAGCTAGCAAACAGGCAGAAAGGATCTGTTTTAGGCAATCGGATCCTTTCCTTAATGTTCTTTTGTTTTTGGGAAATCTCACATCGGTTGGAGAGGAAAACAAAACATTA
The DNA here is from genome assembly GCF_002806865.2 of Cucurbita pepo subsp. pepo. Taxonomy (NCBI): domain Eukaryota; kingdom Viridiplantae; phylum Streptophyta; class Magnoliopsida; order Cucurbitales; family Cucurbitaceae; genus Cucurbita; species Cucurbita pepo. The sequence continues at coordinate 4,982,749 of NC_036642.1, forward strand.
CTTATAAGGGTGTGGAAACCTCTCCCTAGAAAACACGTTTTAAAACCGTGAGACTGACGACGATACGTAACAAGTCGAAGCAGACAATAGCTGCTAGTGGTGGGCTTGGACTCGTACAAATGGTATTAGAGCCAGGTTACCATACGAGGCACTAGTCGGAGTAGGACTAGACTATCTTCATAGTAGACGCGTTTTAAAACCATGAGGTTGATAGTGATATGTAATGAGCCAAAGCGGACAATATCTACTAGCGGTGGGCTTAGGCTATTACAGTTTTCCCCCCGAAGGAACTTTACCTATTTCTATAGTAGTTGAAGTAAAATGAGTGGAAATTATGTCAAGATTTTGAAATTAGAACTGTTATATGTTGTCAGTGTCTAAAATTTGACTCCTATATGATTACCCGCTTCCAATAAGCATTTTTTTTATTCTGGGTTTGTGTGCATGCCAATGGATGGTCAATTTAGTGAGTGCAAGATCTTTGGTCTAAGATTTTTCACCATTCGTGTTACTGTCTCCATCAACTTCTCGATGATGTAATTTTCTGCAGATGACGAGAATTGTCCGATCTTTTCATAAAATTTCTCTTTTTTTAAACTAGTTTAATCCTTCACTTTTATTGTTTTACTTTTGTATTAAGCTTTTGTATATTTTTTTTTCTCTGTTTGATGTCCAGGATTCTTCAAATTGGCCAGTGATCGAGCCGTTGCCATCATATGGAAGAGGGAGGGAGCGCCCTGGTGGAAGATATGTAAGCTTTATTCATGGAGATGGTGTTCATGATGTGGTGATCACTGGTATGAATCATCTAGCTCTTTTAAAATGTATATAAAGGCTATTGCAAACCTGGTTTACTTGTGTTGTTCTTGGAACAAAAGTATGTATATTAATAGCCCGAGTTAAATTGTTGTGGTAGGTGAGAATGGGACCATTGATGGCCAAGGTGATGTCTGGTGGAATATGTGGAGGACAAGGACTCTGATGTACACTAGGCCTAATCTTGTTGAATTTATCAATTCTCACAATATCATCATTTCCAACGTAATGTTCCTGAACTCTCCGTTTTGGAACATTCATCCAGTTTACTGCAGGTATGAATTGAAGTCGTTTTCAATCATGTTAATGTTCATCATATTTTCTACTTTTCTTCCAACCAAAAACACTTTTAACTTGTGAGATCCTATGTTGGTTGGAGAGGAGAACGAAACATTCGTGTGGAAACCTCTCCCTAGTAGACGCGTTTTAAAACTGAGGTTGATGACGATATGTAACGGGTCAAAGCGGATAATATCTATTAGGGTGGGCTTGGGCTGTCACAAATGGTATCAGAGCCAGTCACCGGGCAGTGTGCCAGCGAGGACGTTGTCCCCCAATGGAGGGTGGATTGGGAGATCCCACATTGGTTGGAGAGGGGAACGAAGCATTCCTTGTAAGGGTGTGAAAACCTCTCCCTAGCAGACGCGTTTTAAAACCGTGAGATTGACGGCGATACGTAACGAGTCAAAACGGATAATATCTACGTGCGGTTGGCTTGAGCTATTACATAACTCCTTGGGGGTAATATGAATCGTGTCTGCATCACAATGATATAGCTGTATCTTAATTTTTTTCTAATCTTCTGTTGCAGTAACGTTGTTGTCAGATATGTCACGATATTGGCTCCTCGTGATTCCCCGAACACCGATGGAATCGATCCAGGTGCATTTTCCGATCCTTCAGGACATATCATGTAGTTATTAGCTCCCCCACCCCCGCCCCTGGTCGACCTCTGGTTAAAATAATTGCTTATTACAAGTCATGTTCAAAGTTCTGATAACATTAGTTCTGTATATGCCTGAAAGTAACAAAACTTGTCAAACTGATGAACTCAGATTCAAGCAACAACGTCTGTATAGAAGATTCCTACATTTCAACTGGAGATGATCTTGTGGCTGTGAAGAGTGGATNCCAAGGTGATGTCTGGTGGAATATGTGGAGGACAAGGACTCTGATGTACACTAGGCCTAATCTTGTTGAATTTATCAATTCTCACAATATCATCATTTCCAACGTAATGTTCCTGAACTCTCCGTTTTGGAACATTCATCCAGTTTACTGCAGGTATGAATTGAAGTCGTTTTCAATCATGTTAATGTTCATCATATTTTCTACTTTTCTTCCAACCAAAAACACTTTTAACTTGTGAGATCCTATGTTGGTTGGAGAGGAGAACGAAACATTCGTGTGGAAACCTCTCCCTAGTAGACGCGTTTTAAAACTGAGGTTGATGACGATATGTAACGGGTCAAAGCGGATAATATCTATTAGGGTGGGCTTGGGCTGTCACAAATGGTATCAGAGCCAGTCACCGGGCAGTGTGCCAGCGAGGACGTTGTCCCCCAATGGAGGGTGGATTGGGAGATCCCACATTGGTTGGAGAGGGGAACGAAGCATTCCTTGTAAGGGTGTGAAAACCTCTCCCTAGCAGACGCGTTTTAAAACCGTGAGATTGACGGCGATACGTAACGAGTCAAAACGGATAATATCTACGTGCGGTTGGCTTGAGCTATTACATAACTCCTTGGGGGTAATATGAATCGTGTCTGCATCACAATGATATAGCTGTATCTTAATTTTTTTCTAATCTTCTGTTGCAGTAACGTTGTTGTCAGATATGTCACGATATTGGCTCCTCGTGATTCCCCGAACACCGATGGAATCGATCCAGGTGCATTTTCCGATCCTTCAGGACATATCATGTAGTTATTAGCTCCCCCACCCCCGCCCCTGGTCGACCTCTGGTTAAAATAATTGCTTATTACAAGTCATGTTCAAAGTTCTGATAACATTAGTTCTGTATATGCCTGAAAGTAACAAAACTTGTCAAACTGATGAACTCAGATTCAAGCAACAACGTCTGTATAGAAGATTCCTACATTTCAACTGGAGATGATCTTGTGGCTGTGAAGAGTGGATGGGATGAATATGGTATCGCTTACGGTCGTAGTAGTTACGACATTACCATCCGAAGAATATCGGGGTCAAGTCCATTTGCTGGAGTTGCTGTAGGAAGCGAAACCTCCGGTGGTGTGTCAAATGTATTAGCAGAACACCTAAGCTTATACGACATGGGAGTTGGTATCAACATCAAGACAAACATTGGAAGAGGAGGGTTCATAAAGAACATAACCATATCCGATGTCTACATGGAGAGTTCACGAAAGGGTCTAAAGATTGCGAGCGATACCGGAGATCATCCCGACGACAAGTTCGACCCAAACGCTCTTCCAATCGTCAAAGACATCACAATTAAAAACGTTTGGGGTGTGAATGTGCAGCAAGCAGGTTCTATATATGGCTTGAGGAACTCCCCATTTACTGGTATATGTCTTTCGAACATAAACCTTCGTGGCACAGCGAGACCGAGATCAGTACCGTGGACTTGCTCGTATGTAAGTGGTGCAGCTCTCTTGGTTAGTCCATGGCCATGCTCAGAGCTTACCAGCACACAGCAGGATGGTTTGTGCTCCAATAACTTCTAAACACATCTACTTTGTATATTTCGTTCTTTAAACCTATGAAATTTCGCTTCGTGTTTGTTGTAGCTATATCCCATTTCACCGGCAAAGGTCAATGGGGATTAAAAGAGATTAAATTACAAATTTGGTCTCAATGGATCGAAGAAAGTTTGTTTTAAAAGTTATAATTTATCCTTATACTTCGATAAAATCTCATAAATAGAGAGTCATTATTTGCACAATTATTTCGTCTATCATTGATATATCATATCAAAAAATTAAAAATAATAACGAGCAATAATTTTTTAACAGTAACGTATCACTAACGTATAATTTTTTTTTACGTAGATAAACATAGAAATAATCTATTAATGATTATTAGTTATATAAATAGGCGTGATTCTTTTAATTAAAAAATATATCATATTTATAAATTATTTATTTGTGTAATATATTTTAAAAAAGTTACCAACTTTCCGTACAAATTGTTCGTTGTCAATGTTGTCTTGTAGGTGGGCCTTCAGATCCATCTGAAAGCCCAATAAATAGACCTCATTTGGGCCTCAATGGGCCGCACGCCATAGGAGTGAAACTTTTGAACAACTGCCACTCCTTGTCGTTCCAAGTGCTGCTCTCTCAGTTTGGCGCCAAAGTTAGTTTTGCTCTCTGGGTTTATTAGGGTTCCGTTGATTTGGGGTTCAGTTTGTGGTTCTTCTTAGCGATGGCTTCTTCACCTCCTTCAAAACGCCGGCGTAAAAACCTCGCCATCGATGACGACTTTGAGACCTTACTTGCGACGTCTTCCTCGGTTAATAGATTGTCCCCTGTCGTCGTTTTCGCTCACGGTGCTGGTGCCCCTTCTTCTTCTGAATGGATGATCAGGCATTTCTCTTTTCTTTTTCGTTCGTCTTTCCATTTTCTCCGATGATTTCTTTCTCGTTCTCGCTCTGCCCCTTTTTGTCTCTCCTCTTTTTGTTTTGGAGTTTTCTGTTGTTGATGAACTGCGAGAACTGGGGAGCGATGGTACTGAGAATGTAGGTTTAATTTGGAATGAAATTGGGTGTGATTTCGTTTCAGTGTTGTTAATTATACGTAATTGAAATTTTAAGTAGCAAATACTTATAAGGATAGTTGTTCCTTGAGCTTTGGCTAATACAGTTTTCTGGCCTTGAGTGTTGCTCTGTATGGTTCCTCTTTAAGCGTTCATGTGTTTTTATCTTAGAGATTGATGATCTTCCTCACTCATTTGAAGGGTAGAATTCTTTTTCGGATGGTGAAATTGGGAAATCTTGTCTGGAAATTCCCGCTGAATTTGTTATCCCCATTGAGTAGCATAAGCAAGCTTGTTACCATGTTATCTATTTTTCTGCATTTTACGATGTTTCCTAAGCCATTTTCGACCTCTTATTTGAGATTCAAATCCTTGCAGTATGGTTTGATTTATCCTGTAAAACATTTTTGACCAATTAGTTGACTTATGAAGACTTAAAATTTCTTGATTTCATCCAGATGGAAAGATGTGTTAGGCAAGGCACTACATGCTGTTGATGTTGTCACCTTTGACTATCCGTGTGAGTACTTACCATTTAACAATACATTGATATAGATATAGGACTATATACCTTTTTCGATGTTACTAGGCCTTGGAACATGATGAACTTGAAATTTGGCTGTCTCTTTCAATTATCTTTTAAAATTTTGAATTGACTTGACAGACATTTCTGGTGGAAGGAAGCCTCCTCCCAAGGCTGAAAAATTGGTTCCATACCATGTAGAAATTGTCAAAAGGACTATTGCAAAGTACCCTGGGCACCCTTTAATTTTGGCTGGTAAATCTATGGGTTCGAGGTAATAATTTTGCTTCTTTGCTTGAAATTATCCGTCTGGAATTCTGCTTAGCGTCTTCATAAGTATGAAATTTTCAAATATTTTCGAAGCATATTGTCATTGGTGAGCTATAAATGGAACAAACTTCTCCTCAAGTGATCTTTTTTTAACAAGATTTAAAAAGAAAAAAAAAATGTTCACAGATAGCCTATGCAAACGAATGAAAATATTTGAGGTGATTTTTAGGACCGATTCATTTTTTGCTTATTCCGACTTTTTTGAATAATTTGAGGCTCTTTTATTTTTATTTTTTTATTTTTATAAAACCATGAACATTCAACTGCATAGATGATAGTCACAATAAAACTTCATAATTTGAGATTTTCTGTTCGGTAAATATGGTTTTTACTTATTTTATTATTCGCAGAGTAAGTTGCATGGTAGCTTGTGAGGAAGACATTCATGCTTCTGCAATAATTTGCTTGGGCTATCCCTTGAAGGTTTGAGACTATTTATGCATATCAGATTGAAAAATCCTTCAGGCTTTAGGGTAAATAAACATCTCTTGTTATGGTTTCTTTTGCAAGTTGTAGATGGCTATCTATCAAGTATATACACTGTCAGTTATGGTCATACCAAACTTGGGACAACCTTACCTTTCTCATAAGAAACTTGAATGAGTAAATAAACTTGACCTTTTAGTTCAGATATGCAATAAGTGAGTGATAGATGACTAGTATATGTTGGATATGGACTCATACCTCAAATTAAGTGTTTGCGAACTTTATGGGTTTGAAAAACCTCTGCGGGTAGGAATGACAATGAAGGTGACATTTTCCATTGTACAATGGAAGCTTATAGCTTCTGCCAATTAATCAGATAAAGTTGCATGTTTTTAGGGCTTGAAAGGGGATGTCCGAGACCAGACGCTACTGCAAGTTACCATTCCTATCATGTTTGTACAGGTACATCCTCTTTACAACTTACCTCAACAACTAAACAATGTAAGTTGCAATATTTTCCTCTTGAAGAACTTGAGCATCACTCAAGTGGTTAAGACATGTATCTTCTATTAGTCAGTCGTTCGAATCCCCCCTGGGGTCCACATCTTTTTGAACACAAAATATTCTCTTTTGAAAGATATGATGCATAACCCACACCTTCTATGGCAAAGTAATAACATATCGGTAGATCTACTCTGGTTTCATGAGGGAACGTTAATTTATGGGCCACCTTGAGTTGGATACAAGTTTGCTTTTTCACACCTATTAATGATAGAATGTTAAGGGATCATAGACATTCATAGACACTTGAGAGATTCGATTGAAGTTCAATCACATCGTTGTGCAGTCTTTAACATCATAATTTTGCCATTCAGGGTAGCAGGGATGCTCTGTGTCCTTTAGAGAAGCTGGAGGATATTCGGAAGAGGATGAAATCAATTAGTGGGTTACATGTGATTGATGGTGGTGACCACTCTTTCCATATCTCAAAGAAGTACCTTCAAGGCAAGGGTTCGAATAAAGATGAATCCGAAAATGTAGCTGCTCAGTCACTTGCTACTTTTGTCTCTGGATGTCTTAGATAGCTCTAGCTAAGCTTTTTTGGCTGTACAAATTTGTGTTTTTAGACGTTACTTTGTAATATAAAACGGTCGTAATGTCAAGCATATAATTTTGTCATCTGACATTATGTATCTCGTTTTATTGCGTATCAGATTTATGTCCATATATATATATATATATATTATAGCAAGCAAAATTTAAACATATGCATTTTATATTGATAGTAAGGATAGCAATACAGAAACTTTATTTGGAAGAAGGAAAATGAGATAAAGTAGGGTGTCTTATAAATTGTCTTATTTATTTTAGGCGTCACTCGAATACTTAGTAGTAGGAGTAGCAGTAGCAGTTTAGATGCATTCTCTGATTCCCTTCCCTTCAATCTAGTAAGTACCCTTCCACTTCCTCCTTCTTCCAATTCTGCAAATACAATCAAAACAATGATAAATAGTTATTCTTTTCAACCAATCCTATGAGTTCAACCGTAACAATTCATATGAGCGTTGAAGCAATCAAACACTTGGTGAATTCTATTTCGACCCGACATAAAAAAAAAGAACGAACTTGCCTTCCTTTAGTGCTGACCTCTGCGACAATCGTCGTCACTGTCACTGTTGTCGCTGTGGTCAGAGAAGGCATCCTTTATCTTATTCAAGAAACCCCCTTCTTTATTTTTGTGATGTCCCTTCTTCCTCGACCCTCCAGCCTTGCAGTGCCCGACATTGGGACTGGCTGGCTGGCAGTGGCCGACGTTGGGATTGGCTGGCTGGCAGTGTCCGACATTGGGATTGGCTGGCATGCACTGGCCGTGCCCCCCCGCAGGACCGTGCCCGTGACCCCCCGCCTGACCGTGGTCGTGACCCCCCGCCGGACCGTGCCCGTGCCCGTGCCCGTGACCCCCCGCTGGACCGCAGCCGTGACCCCCCGACGGACCGTGGCCGTGACCTCCCGACGGACCGTGGCCGTGACCCCACGCCGGACCGTGGCCGTGACCCCCCGCCGGACCGCAGCCGTGACCCCCCGCCGGACCGTGGCCGTGATGGTGTTGGTGTTCCTGATGGCATTGGTCGTGCCTCTGGTGGTGGCTGCGGTCAGCCGGTTTGTTGCATTGCAAAGACGCCATGGATGCAAAGATTAGAATGAGGTGACTGCAATTCAAACACCTGGTTAGGACCCCTTTTATAGTCCTCAAAAGTGGGAATGGATGTGATTCCCACTTTTATATTCAACTTCCTCATTTGTTTTAATCATAATAATAAAAGAAACAAAACTTTTATGATTCCTTTTTCTTTTGACTAATCCATCAACGAATATGTTCTGTTTTTACATTATCCTATTGCCCAATGGAAATAGTGATTCTGTTTTTACATTATCCTATTGCCCAATGGAAATAGTGATTCTGTTTTTACATTATCCTATTGCCCAATGGAAATAGTGATTCTGTTTTTACATTATCCTATTGCCCAATGGAAATAGTGATTCTGTTTTTACATTATCCTATTGCCCAATGGAAATAGTGATTCTGTTTTTACATTATCCTATTGCCCAATGGAAATAGTGATTCTGTTTTTACATTATCCTATTGCCCAATGGAAATAGTGATTCTGTTTTTACATTATCCTATTGCCCAATGGAAATAGTGATTCTGTTTTTACATTATCCTATTGCCCAATGGAAATAGTGATTCTGTTTTTACATTATCTGGAAATGACACTATTATACATTAGGATTTATACTCAATTCAAATAATACTTCCTACTTTAAACAATTTTTCCAAAATTATATTAATTATAAAAATGTATATTTTTTCTTACTACATCTTCAAATATTTTTCTTAATTAATTCAAAATATGTTTCAAGTCCATCTAAATTTAAATTGCTTATTATTATTATTTTAACCACTTTTAATTATTTTAAATAAATTTACTTTAAATATTGGTTTTTGGACGTGCTTATAAAACTTAAATTAATTTTTATTTAAAAGGTATTTTTTCAAACAGACCAATACTACTTTAGCTCACATAATAAATTTTAAAATGGACTATTTTGTATTTAAAATCAATGAATTGTGAAGTTGATTAATGGAACGGTAATTAAGGTTAATATTAAAAAGAAAGAGATAAGACAGAAAAAATAAATCTTGCTTTGAAGAGGAAATCAGATTCTTTTTATTTATTTATTTATTTATTTATTTATTTTAGCGTAAGAATAAAAGATGAGCTGTTTTATCAAAATTGAAGTGACATTTAAAATTTGGGAAAATGTCTCTTTTATGCTTCGTGCGTTAATTCCTCCAAAATAATTGAGAATTTATTATTTTATTAAATATGAATGTAATAAGCTTGGGTTTACATCATATATTAAAGAGACATAAAATCATATAATATATGGTAAGAAAAAAATATCCACACCCAAAGATATAACTTTTTTTATTTATGAACTCAGATTCTTACGATAAACCGAGTTAATTGTTAGGGTTAGATTTGATTGGGTTATTTGGATTAGATTTGATTTAGTCATCCAATTTGCTTTTGTATTCCATAACCATATATAATAGCCAATTTTATTTTTTTATAGTTCTTATTCTTATGATCTTTTCTGTTCCAAACATTTGGGATGTCATGCCCTAAACTAGCCAAGTTAAAACTAGAAACAGCAGTCTTCTACATGTGTCATAATAAAAGTATGTCGATGCAGAGTTCATTTGTGCAGCCTGCGATTCTAAAATTTGATGGGTACTATGATCATTCGACATGGGTAAAGCGTGCACATTTGCAAGCTCTTCAGAAGGAGTTTGAAAAGCTTCACATGAAGGCAGGAGAATCTATAAATGAGTATTTTGCTCGTACCCTTAGCATAGCCAACAAATAAATGGTGAGAACAAAGGAGATGTTGAGTAGTTGAAAAGCTTCACATGAAGGCAGGAGATGTTGATTATATTGTGTGTTCCATTCAAGAGTCGAAGGATATAACAATCTTAACCATTGATGAGTTGCAAAGCAGTCTGCTTGTGCATGAACAACGCATGGGTTCTCACGTTGAAGAAGAAGACGCCTTGAAGATCACTCATGGTGAACAATCTGGAGGAAGGAGTCAGGTCGTGGAAGCTTTAGAGGCAGAGGAAGGGGACGAGGCAGACAAACCTTCAACAAGGCCATAGTAGAGAAGGATCAAAGCAAGGAGAAAGAGGCAAACTATGAAGAGATGTTGGTGATGGCTTATGTGAATATGAATAAGGCCAATAAAGAAGATATGTGGTTCCTTGACTCGGGATTAGCAATCCCGAGTGTGGGAAGAAGAATATTTTTCAGATTTTGATTGGAAGTTTCAGAGATTCAGTGAAGCTGGGCAGCAACTCTGTACGTAACAGGAAAGGGTAATGTACGACTGCAAGTGAATGAAATCATATCTGCTTTAGGGAAATTGCAAGCAAAGGGGCTAGCATTTTATTTCAAAATGTAACGTGCAAGGTGTTTCATCCTGAGAGAGGCTTAATCATGAGACAAAGATGTCTTTGAATTGAATGATTGAATGTTCATACTGCGTGCTATATCTCTCAACCGTTCAAACTCAATTGAAACTTATGGGGAGAAGTGTTTTCAAGGTCTCCGTCGTACACTTCTTGCTCCAATTCCTATCGCCATAGTCGGAGAAGTAGAAGGGACCCAAGTCCTTCCCCTATCATTCCACTAACCCTTCCAGGAGAAGGAGCCGTTCAAGTTAGGAGGATCAAGTTAAGAGGATGGAAGAATTCCTTCCCCTATCATTCCACTCACCGTTCCAGGAGAAGGAGCCGTTCAAGTTAGAAGGATGGAAGAATGGAGCCGTTCAAGTTAGGAGGATCAAGTTAGGAGGATGGAAGAATTAATTCACAAGAATGTTGAAGAAAGACAACTCTGAAGAGACTAAATTAGAAATACAGAGGTGAATAGAGGAAGGTCGCAAGGAGATGTTTGATGACGTTGATGTGCATCTTGAGAAAAAGAAAGAGGCCGCTCTTACTGCTGCAAGACAAAAAGAACTAAGCTAGATGATAAGAGTTTGAGTTGCGTGGAGTTAACGAAGTCAAAAGCTTACTGACTAAAATAATGGAGAGGAAAATATTTCCTCTGGCTCCTCTTTGGCTAAAGCAAGCTCTTCTAACTCGAATAAGGTGAGGAATAGGAGACCACCAGTCTGGATGAGAGACTATGCAATAGGAGAAGATTTTTGTGAAGAAGATGATGAAGTTCACTCGACCATGTTTACCACTATTGATCCTGTAAACTTTGAAGACGCATTGATCTAAAGACGCATTGAAGAGTGAGAAATGGAGGCAAGAGGGCGAGAAGAAAGTTGGAGTACATATTGATTTAAAGAGCATTAAAGAGTTAAAGGACGGGTTGAAGAGTGAGAAATGGAGGCAAGAGGGCAAAAAGAAGGTTGGAGTAAAATGGAAAGAGTAGAACTGGAAGTTTGTTATGAACTCTTTAGATTTGATTAAGTTAGTTGAATTAGATTTGATTTACCATTCAAAATTTCTCGAAATTAATTAATTATTATTTGAAACAAGATAAAAAAAAAAAAAAAAAAAAAAAAAAAAAAAAAAAAAAAAAAAAAAAAAAANCAATACCCAAAACCTCTTTAATTGAGAATCAAATGCTTTAAGTTAGATTGCCATGAACTTATGTAGGTGTGATTTAAGATAAGAACTAAAATATAATTCAAATCCAATATTCTTACACTAAAAGTTAAAAAGATAACTTATATTTTTTTATATTTAAAAAATTAAAATAAAATAAAGTATACAAAATTCGGAAACAAAATATCTTCTACTAATCTACGAGTAAAATGGTATAGTATACAAGATAATTTGTCTTTGAATGTTTGATTTGGTTCTTCAGAATGTTTGATTTGGTTCTTGATTTGGTTCTTCATCAACCATGTAACACTCTAACTATATGCATAAATAATGTCTTTATACGTAAAACATCAATCCTAACTATATACTTAAATAATGTCTTTATATGTATAAACATCAACCGTGTAACACTTTAACATCTTATAGGTATCTTGTATATAACACTTTAACTACGCCTAATTCTTTGCAACACGGCATCCAACTCATTTCATCATCCATTGTAGTTGAATTATCCAATCCTCCACTTGTAGGGTATTGTTAATAAAAGTGAATATCTATATCAGTTCAAGCTCAGGGCTAACCGATTTTGTCCTTCATCACTAGCCAATTTTGTTCCTCATCTTACTCATTGTATATTGCTACTAGCCTCATTTGTGGGACTATGCGTCTATATTAGTCCCAGCCTCCCAGCCTCCCCCATCAAGGGTCATTTTAGCAACTAAAAATCCTGACCCTTGATTTTTGGAGATCATTGAAGTCCAAGAGTAAGAAACAGGGTCGGTTAATCTATACACTAAAATGCACACAGCCGATTCATCAAAATTATTTCTTTCCAATGAAAAAACACAAACTTGATGAAATTGATTTCAGTGATCTTACAATATCTAATGCAAGTTTCCAGAACCGTTCAAAAAAAGCGCATTCACATACAGAGTTCCATCTTCTCTTATTGTCTCGCCGTTTCCAATGAACACGCGCCGCCAGAAGCTACTCATCATATCTGGTGTCTGTCCTACAAATGAAGATGATGATGATTCTCAGGAATTTTAAACGGTAAGGCCTTGTGGTGCAGCGATGGGTGCCTTGGGCTTGGGCTTTTCAACTACAATGGCCTGTGTGGTTAGGACCATGCCAGCAACTGAAGCCGCATTCTGCAATGCACATCTTGTCACCTTGGCTGGGTCAATCACACCGGCCTCTACCAGATTCTCGTACTTGTCTGTCATTGCGTTATACCCAATTTCCCATTCACTCGACTTGATCTTCTCCACCACTACTTCCCCTTCAACTCCAGCGTTTTGGGCAATTAAGGATGCCGGTGCTACCAGCGCCTGCGTACAAAAAATACTAGTTTACAACAAAATGCCAAACACGCCAGAACCAAGTAGCACTTCCAGGAATTCCTTAAAAGCAAGTGGAATGCTTAGATATGATTACAATGAAGGCACAACACAACCCAACCAATCATCTCCATTAAGTGACCAAATTACCTACACCACTGGTTGGGATGATCTTCTGGACACAACTAGAAAGTTCAGGGTTTTTAATTTTCTGTTCATAAAACCTATAACCAACTCCCAATTACTAAGCATGTTTTTCATCACTCTCAACAGATTTTTGTCCTCAAAACTTGCCTTAAGAAAGTAGATCACAAAGACAAAACAAAGAAACTACTAGGTTTAAATGGTTTTTATAAGGTTAGTTTTCAAAAACCAAGTGATTATCAAATAGAAGCCTCAAATTCTAATACCTTTTGGATAATATCAGCACCTAGCTTCTCTTCCGCATCTTCAAGCTTGTCCTTGATTGCAGGGACAAGAGTAGAGAGATGAACCAGTGCAGTACCACCACCAGGTACAATCCCTTCCTCTATGGCAGCAAAAGTTGCATTCTTTGCATCCTCAATACGGAGCTTCCGGTCCTCAAGTTCAGTCTCTGTCGCAGCTCCAACCTTAATGACGGCAACACCACCAGATAATTTGGCAATTCTTTCAGCCAGTTTCTCAGTGTCATAAACAGAATCCGTCTCAGCCAATTCCTTCTTTAGCTGTGCAATCCTTGCTTGTAGCTCATCTTTTGAAGCAGCATCAGCAATGATGGTGGTAGTGTCCTTCGAGATGGTCACTTTTCGGGCCAAACCAAGCTGTTCAATTGTAGTATTTTCTACAAGCAATCCAAGATCACTGGCTTGAAATTCAGCACCTGAAATCAACATGAAAGCACGTAAGATTTATAAATAACTTCCCTAATATGAACTTTTGATTTAAACAATGCAACTTCACATGCTTGGTTGAGATAGCGAATTCACGAATACAGAGAATAAAGAAACAATTATGCCATCAACTGAACAAGTAAATCCAACAAGAGATCTCAAATGTGTTAGCATTTAAACAGATGAAACATGTAGTTGCCCACTATAACTTTAAGACTTGAGATTACCTGTCAAAATGGCAATGTCTTGGAGCATAGCCTTTCTCCTTTCCCCAAATCCTGGAGCTTTAATGGCAGCAACATTTAGAATACCCCGCAACTTGTTCACAACAAGTGTAGCCAAAGCTTCACCAGTAATATCCTCTGCAATAATGAGCAAAGGAGCTCTCAATTGCGTGGTTTTCTCCAATATAGGGATTATATCCTTTATTGCAGAAATTTTCTGATCTGTAATTAACACTCGTGCATTCTCAAATTCAGCAATTAACTTCTCAGGGTTTGTGACAAACTGAGGAGAAATGTAGCCTCTATCAATCTGCAAAGCAAAAAACAAAATGAAGACAGAATAGAGTTAAAACATGTATATGACTAAAAATTGGATCAAAAAATATAATTTACTAAACAGAAAAAACTACACACCGCCATCCCTTCTTCAACTTCCACAGTGGTCTCAAAGGAAGATGATGACTCAATGGACAAGACACCATCGGGCCCCACTTTTTCAATGGCATCAGCGATCATGGACCCTATCAGCTCGTCATTTCCAGCAGAGATAGAGGCAACGGCTACACAGAATTAAAACAAAACGCAGATCATCAATTAGTGAAAAAAAAATGGTCAGAAATAAGAAGTTCCACACTAAGGCCATTCGGGAAATGGAAAGCAATACCTTTGATATCATCTCTGCCTTCAATAGCCCTAGCCTTCTTCTCAAGCTCTTCAATCAATCCTTGCACTGTCTTGTCAATTCCTCTCTTCAGTGATACTGGATTTGCTCCGGAAGTAACATTCAGAAGGCCTAGTTTGATAATCTCCCTCGCCAGGACTGAGGCAGTCGTTGTCCCATCACCAGCAGAGTCATTAGTTTTACTTGCGACCTTCATGACAGATAGAATGCTTGTTAATGTTCAATGGCCGATAGATGAGAAGCTTTTGCATCATAACAGATCAAATATATATGGCATTAGTATATAAAAAGGTCCAGGGTACAAAAGACCAACCTCCCTAATTAGAGCTGCACCAGCATTCTCCATGGGATCAGGCAACTCAATTGCACGAGCAATAGTCACACCATCATTTACTACTTTGGGACTGCCGAACTCATCCAGCACAACATTCCTCCCTTCAAATACAAAGGTCGCAAGTTTTTCATTATGTTATGAACCAAATTGAACAGTGTCTTGTATAGATTTCAACAGCGGAAATATCTACGCAAGGCGGGATAACGAGGAGCACAGTAAAGAAATTCAATGCTAACTAATTCATAAATCAAAAGAACCAGAAAGTTACCCCTGGGTCCAAGAGTCAGACCGACTGCATTGGCAAGCTTATCAATCCCAGACTGAAGTGCAGTCCTAGAACTCTGGTCGAACGCTATATCCTTTGCAGTAGCTCTCACAACAAATCTGCTACCCGCTTGTCTGTAATTCACCCTGTTACTCTGCGGTTGATTCACCTTCCTCAAGCTCTGCATCATTAGACAAATGCAGCGTAAGCTACCGGAAATGGCACAGTCCTCCCACTCCCCACATTTTAAAAGATTAAAGAACCCACCCTCAGCTCATCTATCATAGCTAATTACACAAAACTTCTAGCTAGAATGCCAGGTACGTAGAAAAATGAACGAAAGCTACAAACTATTTAGAATACGGAGTAATGAGAGCTATTGCTCTAGAGTCCAGAGTCCGAGGAAGAAATGAGAAAAGAAGTGGAAGCAGTACCTTCTGGGAAGAACAAAGAATGGATGCGGAAGAAATTGCATTCGCAGACGCCATTTTCCGGTAGCAAAGCTCGGAGGTTTTAGTTCCGGTAGAGCTGGCTGGGTTTTGGGATAAGGTGTGTAAGCAAAAGGATGAACGTAATGAATGAATTTAGGGTTTGATTTTATTGTTGGGTTGGACGTTCCAGAAGATTCTTCTTCTTCCAGAACCGTTGAGGCTATTCCAGGATTAGTTTTGTTACGATACGGCCCAAATGTGATTTTAACAAGAAATGTTCCGTACAGTGCGCACTCATGGCGCTATTTAAGCTTTCAAGGCTTTCGTATTGCTAACCTGCACCTTATTTAACAAACATGGGCCTATTGGGCCTATTGGGCCTTTGGCTCCCTTCCACGAAATCCATTTCAGCCCAAAACAATAAGTCCAATCCTCAATTATTCAAAATCAAATAAATGAAAAAAAAAATAAATAATAAGACTGAACTTACCTTCAACTACCTTGTCATTTCAACTAATGGATCACTCCGAACTTCTATCGTCTTTTGCAATAGAGTTGTTTGAGTTTGATAGATTATTTTCAGGTCCGTTATCTGTTTAACATACTTATACTGAAAAGTAAAAATCTCATTTCAATCTTGTATTTAAGTAGGCTCGAGAAGGGTAGACTCGCAGCTTCACTCCCCGCCAATTATTGGAGTGATGCAAGCCAAACCTCGATTAAAAAAAACCAGAATATAGAATATGAGCTTCGGACCTCGAGAAAACGAGTGGATGTATTAACCACTCAGCTAAGCATAAATTGAAGTTTGTTAAAATCGTATAGCAGTTTAAAAAGATTAGAACAAAAACTTACAAGAGAAGAATCCAAACGTAGGTTGACATATATATATAAAGCTATATAAAATACCAAATTTGAATCATCCGTTTCCAAGTCAAAACAACCCTAATTGACTCTTCATGTGAATGATTGATATTGGAGAGTAGATTTGAGCCAAGAAAGAGCCTTCACAGCACAACTCACACATTCCATTTCTTGCCACCCAGTTTTGGTAAGAACATTACTATCACCAACCTGCCTAACAAAGTACTTTCAACCAAATCAATTTCCCTTAATTAATTAATTACATTTCTATCATTTAATCAATTTGTATTAACACCAATACAACTTTCAATCCTGAGAAAAAAAACTTGGGGTTATTATGCAGATATGTACTGCTACAATGGCATTACTAAGCCAAGAAGAAATTCAATTCTTATAATACATTAATCGAAATTGAAATCTCTGAAAAGGAAAGTCCAAAAATTTGCACAAAAACACCTGATTTTCTAAGTTATAACACAACTAATGACACCGTTATAAGCTTTTGGTAACGCAAACGTTTGCACGTGCGTGCGCACACAACGGAGATTTATATAAACCCTAAAAGGACATTACATTGAATCCTCATGTGTTTGGGAAAACTTCTCTAAAAGGATTCATGGGTTCAAAAAACATGAGAGTCAAGAAGGCTACATCTAACTCCCCAAGAAGTGTACCAAATGCCTCAGAGTCTAAGCCCATCCCTTCCAAAGCTCTGAAAGATCGCCATGCCAAGGTTCAGGGGCGCGATCGACGTATCCGCCTTCCACCATTGTGTGCAGCTCGGGTATTTCAGCTAACTCGCGAGCTTGGAAATAAAACAGATGGGCAGACTGTAGAGTGGCTGTTGAAGAAGGCTGAGCCATCAATTATAGCTATAACTGGTAAAGATATTGCCTCTGCTGCTCCAGAGTTACATGGCTGCAAGCCTTCTGATCCATCTTCATCTACTACTACTACTACTACAGCAAAAACTTTGGATGGAAACAACTATGCATTCCCAACTGTTGATGAGCAGGTACCTTTGCCAAATTATGAATTTGACTTGGTCTCGGATTTTGAGATGGAACTTTTTGCTCGTCATTTCAACACTCTTCAAGAAGTACCAGAAAACTCCGAGAGAGAAGCCGAGGACGACGACTGAGATTTAGATGAATGGCAGTTTATGGAATGTGATCTATATAAATGGTATCTCTAAATGGACCATTGATGAATATGAAGTATGAACAGAGTATTTTCTATTAAAAGAAGAACAATAAAAAGAAAGAAAGAAAAAAAAAGAATGGTTGTTTTGTTCTTACTTTGTCATCAATGGAAAAGAGCTCAATTCATGGGCAGACGCCTCTGGTTTTGTAATAGGCCGTCATAATGCTAGGGCTTTTGTAGCTCCTGATTCTTTGTTTCAGAAATTATCACCACTGATCAACACATCACCTGATATCTTATCACCAAAAGTGACCATTTTCAATCCTACTCCGCTAATTATTGGATCAATTTTTGGGTATGGTGTCCTTTTCCATAACGACTCAATGATAGTTTAGAATTTTCTTCTTTAAAGATAGAGATAATGCATTAAGATGGTCAATTTCCACAAGCTATCCTTTTCTCCCTTGAAATGAGTTTGAAAACAAACCCATTTTTCAAACAAACCCTAACATGTTATATATGTTTCTTCCAATGGATCACATGGGGACCTATTTTGCGGAGTCAAATTGACCCACATACACCTGAAGGAGAGGCTAAAATGAGACCATTCTTGTCATGGGAGCTGTACAAGAGTGCAAATAATAGCTTCTTGTTGTCTAAAAGGAAGTTTGAGGAGAGGAAAACTTAATGAATGGGAACATCAAAGAGAGTAGGTAAGAGAGGCAGAGAAATAGCCTGCACTACACATAATGAACGGAAACTTGGAGCAAATTGGAAGCAGAAAATAGCATAACATAATTAGCATTTACTCAAAGCACTTGAAAACAAAGTGCGAGATTACAATTGAAGTTACTAGAACCCCAAAAAAATGAGGGGGAAAACAAAATATTCCCGGCAAATGTTAGAGATGCACACATTAATCAAAAAGCATGGCGGCATTTCTGTATTTCACATAATTTTTCCCACAGGGGAAAGAAACCTAGCGAGTAAGAGCAATTAAATGCAGAACTCTTACGGATCCAATTAGGATTGATGTATCCATACAACTTTCTGTGATTAGCAATATTGAAAATTGCTAATTGTTCCGTCATTCCAGATGCTCGTTTTGAAGCATCCACCATCTATTGTTCCTCGTCTCAAACATGGGTACATCTGGAGAAAACCAAATATAATGCAAAAGGTTCTATTGGCTTTACAAACAGTGTGCACGAGAAGGAATCAATTTTCCATACAGATAACAAATACCAGCAACATTAAAAACTTCGTAGATTGGCTGTTTCTGAATACTAGGGGAGGCAAGGAGAGGGGAAGGGGAGAGTACTAAGGAATCATAAAGCTTGTTTTTCATGCTAAATTAAGGACTTTAGTTTTCAGTGAAAACTTCATCAACCACCGTTAGATAATGATCATTTCACCCAAAGTCAAATGGAAAAAGTGCCTTTCCGAGGTAATCTTTAATAAGGATACCATTTAGTTGACAAGATTATGAGGATAACTATGTAAGATGTGCTGGAAGATGTTAAAGCAGCGCATCTTGCCGGCTTCTTCACAAGCCAATGAGTTCCTTCTTGAATCGTGACAAATGTCAGTTTATTCACACAAGAATCGCTTTAAGACTTTGAAATATCATACAATCGTGCTGAGCAAGATATTAGGCATAAACATAGAACTAATGAAAGACAATACTTCAGGAAAGATGGGGCATAAAGATCTCATCAAGCCCACCAGTTCTGATGAAATTCACATAAAGACTAAACACCTCTAATACTTGACGGATTAATTATCATATGGTCAATGAAAGGTGCAGAAGGATCCAACAATTTAAGAGTCCCATTGCCGTTGACAAAGAAGTAAATGAAATAGTCAATTATCAAACTAAAGATAGTGAGAGCTCACCTCCTTCAGGATATATTGAGTTATAGTGCACTTCTGCCCAAAAGCTCAAGCAAATAACTGCAAGTCAAAAGTCCAATTAGAAAATCTTTTCAATAATAATAAAAGAGCATGAAGGAGAAAAATAAGATAACTTGAACATTATGTGATATGAACCAAGAGACATCGATCATACAATATGCTTCAATATATTGTATTTCACCCAAAATTTATCACATGAAACTTCATTCTTCTTCAATGTGGCATGAATTGAAATATCTTTTGATAATTTCAACAATATTTTCTTCACATCTTCATTGAAGCATATTGTATGATCGATGTCTCTTGGTTCATATCATTATGACTTGTCTATATTCGACATTTACATGTCTTTTCATATCCATATATCCCTCAACATTTCCACAATTGCTAAGTTTAAAGCTACAAAGTACTCTTAAACTCAACATTTAGGCCATTTAACAATGAAAATAAAACATATAACTTTTCTAAGTAGCTGAATGGGTTTTGAAAAAGAAAGGGGAAAAAAAACTGATTGAGAGGAATTTGAGCATGATTGATTGCTCATGTGGGGTAATGGAATTAAACACTCGGTAGTAGCTGCACATTACTGATCAAACAATACGTAGCCACTTTAAAGTATATATAGCAATCAATGGCTTCAGGTTCTAATGGTAAATTTCGTACTTGTTAATATAACTGTGCATGCATTCCTATCAGGGGGAACTAGAGGGTGATTTGAAGTTGCTCGTTTTCGATGGAAAGTATATGTTACACCCAGCACTATGTTAAGAGAGAAGCATGCTCAGACGATGAAGGGGTGAAATTTCAGCTTTCTTCCACAAATAGGTCATTAATGAACGAATGCATGAATGAGGGTGATGTCTAAAAGAACCTTTCAGGTGAAAGTGTTAGCTAAGTAAATGAGGGGATACTGAATTGAAAGCCTTAGCTTCCAGAAGCTAAGCTATTGATAGAAATAAGCCAACAGAGTCGCTAATAGAGAACCCAAGCACCTGATGAATTCTAAAGGAACATGAATAAAGTCCTTCACATCCCCAACGCCAAAGGAAATATTCAGACTCGGTATTATGGAAATGTTCTGAACGAATGGTATACAAGAGCGTACATTAAGCCAACAAGACTGGAGTAGGAATACAGATGAGTGAAGAGGGAAGCTGAATGGGTGGAGTTGGTGACAACAATAAACAATAAGCGTGAGGAAATGCCCATTTTTATAGGAGGAGAGGACCCAAACTATTGTTTTGAGATAGAGGTATTTTGTGGTTCACGGATTCCTGGAGGCTAAAAAACCTCTCGGCGGCAGTGATTAGCTTTAATGCCGATGCCTTAACATGATATTAATGGATAGAAACCAGGAGAAGTCTTGCTAGCCAGCTGAAACCCAGAGGCAAGCTTTTCTATTCAAGTCCAATATACATGGGGAAGTTGTCTGAATAAGTTTACACAATTAAATGAGGAATGTAATGAATCATAAAAAACCTTTTGAGATGTAAGTTGCATCAGCGTCAGACTTAGTAACTAATCTTGAATCATCGGTTTGTTGCTCATTCAAACATGGCAGAGTACCGTAACTTTGTCTAAGAATTTTGAAGAACTGCAAGATACTCATTTGAGCTACCTGCCTCAAAGGAATCAATGCTAATGATGAGTTTCTGATGAGAAACCAATTGAGAGTACTTTCTCCAAATTGGTGCTGCCTTCTTCAAGAGAGCAGTGATGATGAGGATTATACTCTTCATTTAGTCTCCTTTCACGGGCTATCTTCAGTACAATATCCTCCACAATTTTGGTTCTCAAGTTGCTTCTCTAGAAGAATAAAGCGTGTATCCTCCTAACTTTGACTCACCAATAAGTTTAAAAAGAAAGCTGAAGCACCTGTGTTGGACGATATTTGTGCTGTGCTTTTCATTCAGACTGAGAGTTACTAGAAGAGCTCTCTAGGGAAAAAGGATCAACCACTAGACCTTATTGCTTTTTTATTCCACTTCTTGGAGTTTTCCTTTTGGTTTGTTCCAAGTTCTTCTTTATTTATTATATATATGCCAGTTATTGGCAATTGGAAGGTTTTTATACAATCCTTAGGCTAATGGGGTTTCCCACGTCTTTTGTACATTTCATTATTAACATGCATCATGCTTCAACAAGCTTCACACTTTTGGTTTCTGCGACTGTTTATTATAAAAGAAAAAAAAACTTCCGTTAAGATATCCCTATCATTTTGTAAGAACAAGATCTTTCCTCCATCAAAGGGATCAACAGATTTAGGATACTAGCACCAGGGTTGGACATAGTGGCATTGATACTACGTTTCAAGAAAGTGAATAAAAACCCCCTTGTTCCACCAACCTACTAACCTAGAATATTATAGGTTAAAACACCATTTAACCCAAAAACTTAAGTTAATGAGTTAAAGAAAATATAGTCTAATATAAATGCTTTAAAACTCTCCCTCTCTTGTAGGCTTGAAATTTGCACAAGACTTGACAAGTAGTTATCAATATCAACTAGAGAGGAAATGGCATTACCGGCTTTGAACATAAGACATCTTGCTCTAATGCCATATTAAATCACCATTGAACTCAAAACCTTAACTTAAATAGCTACACTAAATTTAATCTTCTGTCAACATTTTAACATGGCATATTCTAAGTTCCCGACCACTACAGGTCTAAAATCAACTGAAAGTTATGTGTTTCATATAATCTTCACATGTATAGGTTGAGAGTTCACATGGAAAATCTATGCTCAGAAAATGTCATTTGTTAAATACTCAATGACTTATTATTAAATATTAGGAAGTCAAAACGATAGAAAGTGGAACGTACCTCTTTTGGACCTTTCAATATTAGGAAGAATCTCGATGTAGCAGGTATCTTTGAATGATGTAATCATGAAAATTTTAACACCATACTGCACCACAGCACAACATATATTAGGATTTGTGACAAATTATTTACATTGCCGTCTTGGCAGAAGGCTTGCACGTCCTACAAGTAGATGCTAAAATCGTTACTTAGCATGCATTTAGTTGCTGAATGTATACAATATAAGGCTGAATCATGATTTATAATGTTGTTGCCGACTAATACTACAATAATAGCTTGTTGCCCATACATACCGTATCTGCAGCAGCCTGCAGAGTGACATGATCTCCCCACTCTCCACTCCTATGCAGAACCAAAAGAAATCCCAAGACCAAAGAGTCCAGTTAGACATCCTACCAGTCAAACAATCAAGGAGAAAAAACATATCGCAAAATGTATCAGATAAGTACTTCGACATTTTCTCCAGATAGTCAGTGTAGGCCATGGGAACATATCCTTCGTATATCTCTGGATATGACTTTAGCTGAGAGTTCAAACATTTCATTATAACAAACTTCAACACTAAAAAAAAAATAAAAGCTATAAAATTATAGCACAAAAATAAAAGTCTGAAGCAACGTATAAATATAAATACTCCATATAAATATAAAAGTCAGAACCTGATTAACAACTTGCTCCCTCACAAAATTATGGTGCTCAGGAGTTCGATAAATTTGATCCGATAGGGCACGAAACTGGAAACAAAATTTAAATAAGGATACATGTTCCAGAAAGAATAAATAGAGCCATCAAAAGTAATTAATAGGTATTACTATTAGCACCAGGAATTCAAATTACTAAAGTAACAGATAAAACTAAAGATATCTAAAATCATGACAGTGGTCACATAGTACTATAATATGAGACAAAAGTTTGCACCAACGAGACCATAGCAGACAAAACTTAAGATGATACAGTAAGAAGAGATAACCTGGCAGTTACCATCTCCTTGCACTTTCATCTCGATCAAATCATATAGCTGCAGTCTAAGGGGGGAAGGAGCAGAATAGTTCAGCATTATAGCACTAAACATTAGCATGTCATGTTCTTGCTAAGCTACAACAAATAACTGTCACTATCCGAAGTTAGAGACGTGCATGTGTGAGAGTGAGCTGGGGACAGGCAGGAAAAGGGGCATCAGACGAACATAGAAACACCACCTGTCCAATAGCCTTTGATGATCTAAAGCTTCTTCATCAACAGAAGGAATTTCTCCATTAATTCTTGGAACGTGCTACAAAAACTCAGATTAAGCACTAAAAACATTGAGTATATTCCATGGACCATTTTAGCAAGTAGTCAGAAAACCAGAAGCCATAGTAGTACATGAACCATCCCAATTGTCATGAAGGTACATGCATCATCTCCAATTGCCACTTTCAAATTCTCAATTCCACTAACACCATAGTTTAAGAGCCTTGGCCAAAGAGCTATTGAAGAAAACATAACCTTAAAAGTACAAATTTTAAAAAGAAAGAAAGAACGAAAATAAAACAAAAAAATTGTGTGTACTTCAACTACACTTTTATCTACATCCTAGCTTTTATTAACTCTTAACAATAGGATGACAAGATTACTTTTTCACAAGCAAACAAAATAAAATATATATATATATATATATTTAAAATTAAAAATAAAAAAAAGATTTCAACAGAAGGGCTAAACTACGACAGATAAACATGAGAACCAGGAGAGATTTCTAATAATCTGACCGATGCAAGGAAGGTTCCTCCCAGAAATACAATTAACTGGGAAATCAACCACCCTCAGCTGAAGATATATGCACGGCATCTCATAGCACTTAAGTAAGAGCTCTCATTCATGAGAAACTTACAGGAATTGAGACCATCTGATTCAATCTTTTGCCCACTTCTCCATCAAGGGCATACTCATCAGTCAGCTCTAAAGAATATGACCAGTCATCCCCACTGTAGGATGTCTCGTCAGGGATAGTACATGAACTATCATCTTCCTCTTCCAGATCATTATTATGCTCTGAAAAACACATACTAATTTTAAAATTAGAGAATAGAAGCCAGGCATATAACCTCGAATATGTTCTACTAAAATTTTAATTTCGATGGCACATACCTGAACTATAGCTGTTTATGGATAGACTAAGCCAATCTTGCGGACACGCGGAAAGTTGTAAATTTTCTAACCCTTCAACAAAGGATACAGGCTCTGTGATCGCAAGCTGTGAGAGTTCTTGGAGGGTTTGAGCAATAAGCTCATTACTTTCTATGTTGCATGCCTTGTCATAATTATCTACATCAAAACATTGTCCTTGATAGTATTGTATCTCATTATGAGAAACGTTTCCACAATATCCGTAATTAGAAAATGGGTCTCCATCAAAGAGTTCAAGGCCCCATCGAACAACATCAGGATCTTGCTCGTGAGTAATCATCTCAAAATAAAAATTCCTAAATCAGAATGAACCATTGAATTACACACACACACAAAAAAAAAACAAAATATTAAATAAGAAATACCTTTTCCCACTAATTTCCTCCAATAAATCAAAGAATGCTATTTTCCACATTTCAGAACTTAGAGTTGTACCTGTAATGAGCACCCCCCGGAAGTGCAAATAGAGATTTGTCTAACAGAAAGCAGAGAAATACAAAGTCATCCTTCTGTTTATTGGAGCAGAAATTTTAACGTGGCCTTCAACCTGCAGAAAGTCGTTTGTTAATATTTCATGTCAACAACAAAAAAAAAAAAAAAAAAAAAAAAAAAAAAAAAAAAAAANAAAAAACCGACTAAAAACCCAATCTACTAACACAGTTACAGATGTAACATTTATATGCAGAAAACTAATCCAAGTAACGAGCAATTCAATTACTACATTGAGGTGAGAGTGAGTTAGATAACACAATAAGGAGCTCAGAAATAGGTTCCGTACAATCGACGATTTGAAGATTATAATTAAGGCGTGAGAGAGTTGTGACATTATCTGCATCGATCCTCTAATCAACACATTTTAAATATTCACAGGACTCATAAACAGTTACAGCAGCCACAATAGACAAATTCTCCAGCACATTCATTCATTGTGAAATAACAGATAGAATTGGAAAAGTAGGCTCAAACTCACAGAAGTTCATCACTTAAAATTAGAATAGACGAAATTAACGGAAGAAGAAAAAGGAATCTAGAGGAAACGTAGCCAAAGCAATTGATAACCAAGAAGGAACAAGAAGAAAATAAAATAAAAAAAACGATAAAAGAAAAGAGAAGTAACACAGTCACTGTATCATGTTCAGGACAAAATTATCCACAATCCATCATTGCTCCGGAGTTGCTCTGATTTTAAGCTAAAAGTGTCTTGAACATGATTCTTTCTCAAGTGAAGTAACTGATATCCTCGCATTTTGTTAGCAACCAAACGCTCCAATATGAGCAATCGAAGCGAAACCGCGAAAAATAGAGAGAATCTTACCATTCGCGGGAGACAGTATGAGATTCAGAAAAAGAAAGTAGAAGATAATGAATTAGGGAAAAACGGATAGCATTGCACATTCACCTTCGATTGGATCGAGATAGAACAAAGATGCTCCAAGTTCCATCGCTGTACAGAGTGTGTTTCGCGAAGTGGAATCCAAAAAAAATAAATCATATAAATATTTTATATAATATATATATATATATACACGACGTTGAACACGGGTTCGAAATGCCACGTAGATAACATTAGCGGTCAAAAGAAGAAAAAAAGAAAAGACCGACCATTCACATCCTTCGCCCTTCCTCACTATTTCTTTTTTCTTCTTTTTTTCTTTTAATTACAAAACATGACAAACATCTTTATTTTTTACTTCCTTTTTTTCCAAATTTCCAGCTAATTATATTTTCCACCGAGTTGTACTATATTATGACACGTCAACTATATCTATTATTTTATTACTCACCTTATGTTGAAAATAATATTATGTTTATTTTGGTGGTTATATATAATATTATTAAATTAAGGAGTGGGTGGATTAGATTTTGAGTTGGGCCTAGGCAAGAAGAAGCCCAGTCAGTGGAAAGAGCGTAGGCTTAGTAAAAAAGAGGTTGCGTTTGTGCTTTTAGACCGACAAGGAAGGACGGTGGTAATAATTGTATAAACAATAATAATGTCCTATGACTATACCCATGCCATTTAATTTACCACTCATTTCCAATATAAATATATATATATATATTAGAAATTTACTTACATTAAAACTATTCTATCAAACCAGCCCATTTTCATGCGGGTTATGATATTATTTATAATATTATTACAAAAATGTGATATTATTTAAATATTCTAATATATTTGAAAAGGATAGATATGTATTTATGCTTGAACGTATATTTATATTAAGAGCCGTGGCAGACAGAAACGAGGAATATAATCTCATCCTCGGTCCTATTTATCTAATCAAGAAAAAATAACCCACTCTCTACCTTATTTCCTGTCTAAACGGATAATCTCCGATTCCCGAGTATGATTCTCTCATTGGCCCAAGAGGCCCACGTCTTCAATTGAAGCCCAATATGAGCCAACTCTAGATGCTCCTAGGCCCCCACACATCTCCACACCTACGAATTAATTATTTGGGTTGACAAGTTTTTGGGCTGGTCCTCTTGATAGATTAGGTGATTAGATGAGGAAGAGCAATTAAGCAATGATTTTACCATAAACATATCGGTGTAGATAATGTCTTTAAATAAATTAAAAGTCTAATGTGGATATTTCTAATCTATTTTTTAATGCGTTTCTGTAATTAGATGTGTTTATAAAGATTATAATCGGTAGTTGATATTCGTTGAATTATTTTACTAAGTCAACGTGGATGAGGTATGCAATGATGTAATTCTAAATTTATTTAAATTGTAACTAGAAATTAATCAAACTTTTGAGTTACATCAATATCAAGCTGGTTCAGCGAGGAGCTAGAGAAACCGACGACCCGGCCGGAATTGCCCGATTATTTGACCAAATTCTCGATTCTAAATACAGCTTGGAAATCTTGCTTGCCACGTGAGCCATATTAGGGCGCTTAGATGGATCCACGTCAACACAATGAATAGCCAATCGCGTGACCTTCTCCGCCACGTGTATCGGAAAAGAGTCCTTTAACCTACGGTCCACCCACCTTCTCAACCTTCCTCCTACTTCTAGGGCTACACCGCCTTGAGGCTCCTCGTCATTATCTCCTTCGATTACTGCCATGGCGCTCTCGATCAAAGAAACCCTAACGAAATTGCCTTTTCTTCTGTCAAATTTGAACTTCAAAGGCTCCTCTCCAGACAATAGCTCTAAAATCACCACGCCGAACGCGTACACGTCGGTCATTGGAGTTGCTATGCCGCTGGATTTATACTCCGGTGCCATGTATCCTCTAACCCCTTTTATCTGTACTTTCTTCATTGAATCCGTAGAAATTTCGCCATTACACCTCGAATCCGTCGGTTCTTCAACTGTTTTGTTCCAATCAACCTCATTACAGAGCTGCGCTGCACCGAAGTGACAAATCCTAGCGTTAAACAAAGGCTCTGTTACTATAATACTGCTACTCTTTATGTGATTATGCGATAGGCTTATGTTTAATCCTGATTTGTTGTGGATATAATCGAGGCCTTGCGCCAAATCTGTAGCGACTTGCATTCTGGAAATCCAAGTGGATAAAACAGTGAAATTAGGGCTTCTGGAATTTCTCAAACAATCGGAGAGATTCGCTCCATTTACAAAATTGTAAACCAAATAGAGATATTCTCCAGAAATTGAAGCGCCAAGAAGTTCGATCATACTCGTGTGGTGACTTCGACAAATCTCGTAGAAGCGATCTCTGAATTCCTGGAGCTTTATTTTGCGATGAAACTTGCGTTGGAAGATCATGACATCCTTACCACGAAGCGTGCAACGCCATGAAGGCGTGGAGGACGAGGCAGAGTATCGCTTGTTCAGAAAATTGTTAGTGGCTGCGTTAATTTCAGAGAAATCAAAGATTCGAGGAGATTCAGGAAGAGATTCGTGAAGGCTCGAAAAGGAACCTGAAGAAAATTTGTTGGTGGAATTGGAGAATATGAATTCGGAATCCTTGTAAGGGGAAGAGGTAGATGAATTTGCATCGGAGAGTTTAGATCGCGGGGATCGCGAGAGGGGAGGTTTTGATTCAATCTCTGCAACATGGAGCGCCATTTTCGTTATACACATAAAGGAATGAAGAAGAAGAAGAAGAAGAAGAAGATGAAGGTTTTTCTGGGGGGAAGAAA
This sequence comes from Cucurbita pepo subsp. pepo, assembly GCF_002806865.2. Classification (NCBI taxonomy): domain Eukaryota; kingdom Viridiplantae; phylum Streptophyta; class Magnoliopsida; order Cucurbitales; family Cucurbitaceae; genus Cucurbita; species Cucurbita pepo. Next base: position 5,011,441 of record NC_036642.1, read on the forward strand.
TTGATGTGTAGTAAACTCTTAGCAGGTCTACTTCAAATATATATATATATATAATAGTTACACGTATCAACATCAAACTATTATCTTTATGAAAGTAAAATAATATTTATAAAGTCACGTTTTATTATTAAATTTAGCTATTGACATTTTGTTATTTTCAAATTTAGTTTATGAACTATTATTATAAAGATTTATAGAATTACATACACACAGCAATATTAAAATACTATAGGTTTGAAACAAAATTATATTATTATTACTATTCTTGCTTATTTAATAATAATGATTGCACTACAATAATTAAGCTTAAAAAACACTCATGTTGCTATTTAAATTGGTTGAGATTTGTAAAATATTCGTCTTTTTCAATCCTCTATATTTCACTGTATCCATCTAAAATAATTATAAAAAAAAATTAAAGATTTTGTGGACAATAAAACAAATTATCTTTAAAAATAAACAAATGATGAAATAACGTCTACGGCCTGTTTTTGTCTACCGGTTCCACGACAGTAACATTATCCACTAAATAAATAAATAAATTATAATAGATATTGTCATATTGTCAAGATTATGTTATGTATGTGTGTGTACATACAGAAGACATTCCCCTACATTATTTAAATTATTTATCGCAATAAAATAAAACTGCGGCTTAAAACTGGTTAATGGTTGGCTTTTTAAAAATGAAATTAGTCTTTAATTATGAATATGTGCACGTTTCAAATTATTATTATTATTATTATTATGTAATCAATTGAAAAATATAATTATAATAATAAAGAGCTTAGTAAAAATGTTTAAATATACAAATTATATTCAAAATAAATAAGGTGTATAATCTTGTTAACCTATTTTATCATTTTTTATTTAGATGATATAGTTTAGGTAATCAAATAAATAATTGTTTAAAAACATCCACCATCGTGCATGTTTAAATTAAACAACAAAATTGACGGACATATTTAATATATTTTAAAAAATATAAGATTACAACAACTTAATATATATAAGATTTTCAAATTTCAAAATTTTAAGTCGGATTTCTTGGTAATTAATATTTATATCCACCATAAATTTTATTTTTTTTAACCGCACAATTAAATGTGTTGAAAAATACAATAGATAACAAAAATAATAATAATAATAAATAAATAAAAATAAATAAATAAAAATACTCTGGAAGACGTATTAATTTTGAATAAAAATGGTTAATAGTTAGTTGCAAAATTTTTCTAAGTCGGAGAAGCTTTTACAAAAATACAATTAAACTTTTTAAAAAATGTTTAATTAAAATTTTCTAATAATACCCTTTTTTTTTTAATTTAAAAAATAATTAATACGTGAAAGATGGAATGGGTCTTAAAAATACTTATTAACTTTCAAAATTAAAATTAATATCTTCAAATTTTTAGAAAAAAATAAAATATTTTTTATGTTCAATACCTTGATATAAATAATGTATGAAACGTAGATAGTTTATCTTTGTTAATATATTGATGAATAATTTTTATTTATACGATTTTTAAATGTTGATAGATATTTTTTAATATGTTTTTTCTTTTTATTTTTTTAAAAAAGTTGGACCATGTTAATAAAAAAATTTAAAATTCAAGAATATTTTTTTAAATATTTTGAAATAAAATCTTAATAATCCACACATAGATATTTTTAATTTTTAAAACAATGGAAGATATTTTTGAAGAAAAATAACAATTAAACGTTTAAAATATTATTGAAAATTGTAAAAATTTAAACGTACTTTCATACAAATTACCAAAGTCTACATATTTTTTTATAATTAATTTAGCCTCTACCAATTTAAATCAAATTTAAATTTCAAATATATATTTATATACAATAATTCAAATCATTAAATACAGTAAATATATTATCTTTAATATTAAATTAATTATAATATTTGTATTTTATATTAATATATAAAATATTAATTTATACCATTCAAATTAAATATATATTTATGATTTAAAACACAAATTAATTTGGTGGCTCCCGGGAAAATAACTTTAAAATGGATATCTAATTTGGGTCAAGCCACCAAGTATCATCCAGTATACAGCCCAAACCGTGTCAATTACAGAAATAATAATAAAAAAATCATTAGGCAAACTATAATAATAATAATAATAATAATAATAATAAAAGAATGGCAATTACAGAAATAAATAAAAAAGCGAAAGGGCAAAGTATTTACGTCTTGGGTAACAGAAAAGGAAATAAAATAGCAAAAAAGGCTGCTCTTCCTCTTTTACCTCCTCCCCTGAACTCAGAACGCCGATTCAATCCCCTTCCTTCCCTTATATCTTCTCTGTGAATTTCTCTCTGGACCACCGCTCCTTCCTTCTTCTACATTGCGCCTCCTGCTTCTTTCTTCCACTTCTCGCATGGCTTTCTCTTTATACAGATTGCCATCTCTCTGAACCCACCACTACACAATGACCGGTACATGGAAGAAACTCAAGATGGCTTTTGGGACTCGTATGTGTCTCCATCTTCCTCGTGTTGCTGGGGATTCGACGCCGTCTAGTAATGTTGCTCCCATGTCCTCTGAGGCCGTTTCTCCGATGGGTAGTGCTTCAAATTGCCGCCAATCTTCGCCGATTCATTCTTCGTCTAGTTCCCGTGTATCCAAAAGCGGATCAAGGTCTTCTAGGGTAATGATTCTGTTTTCTCGTTATTCGAATTGTCGATTAATTGCCTATTTCAATTCAATTGTGTTTGGTGGGTTGTGTTATCTTCTTTTGAAATCTTGTTACTCTTTTGGTTTTTGATTCTAGGTTGTTTTGAATACTCTTCCTATGATTGTTCTTTTTGTATTCGATCAGTTTTTTCGTAGAATATCTATGACGGATTCTTACTGATCCTCTCAATTATGGGTTTTCAAGAAAACTTTACATAATGGTTTGGTTTTGCACTTTATCAGAGAATATTTATGTCTTACAGAAAGACAAACCCTTCTTTCGACGGACGGAGGCTATTGGTGTTTTCTGGTTTTATCCCGTTTTGAAATATTGTTGCCTCTTTCGTTATTCGTGTGGGGTACGATTGGATTTATTAGAACTTAGTTGTGATTTGTGGAAGAAGGCTATTCCTTGTTGGGTTCTGTTTTNGCAATTACAGAAATAAATAAAAAAGCGAAAGGGCAAAGTATTTACGTCTTGGGTAACAGAAAAGGAAATAAAATAGCAAAAAAGGCTGCTCTTCCTCTTTTACCTCCTCCCCTGAACTCAGAACGCCGATTCAATCCCCTTCCTTCCCTTATATCTTCTCTGTGAATTTCTCTCTGGACCACCGCTCCTTCCTTCTTCTACATTGCGCCTCCTGCTTCTTTCTTCCACTTCTCGCATGGCTTTCTCTTTATACAGATTGCCATCTCTCTGAACCCACCACTACACAATGACCGGTACATGGAAGAAACTCAAGATGGCTTTTGGGACTCGTATGTGTCTCCATCTTCCTCGTGTTGCTGGGGATTCGACGCCGTCTAGTAATGTTGCTCCCATGTCCTCTGAGGCCGTTTCTCCGATGGGTAGTGCTTCAAATTGCCGCCAATCTTCGCCGATTCATTCTTCGTCTAGTTCCCGTGTATCCAAAAGCGGATCAAGGTCTTCTAGGGTAATGATTCTGTTTTCTCGTTATTCGAATTGTCGATTAATTGCCTATTTCAATTCAATTGTGTTTGGTGGGTTGTGTTATCTTCTTTTGAAATCTTGTTACTCTTTTGGTTTTTGATTCTAGGTTGTTTTGAATACTCTTCCTATGATTGTTCTTTTTGTATTCGATCAGTTTTTTCGTAGAATATCTATGACGGATTCTTACTGATCCTCTCAATTATGGGTTTTCAAGAAAACTTTACATAATGGTTTGGTTTTGCACTTTATCAGAGAATATTTATGTCTTACAGAAAGACAAACCCTTCTTTCGACGGACGGAGGCTATTGGTGTTTTCTGGTTTTATCCCGTTTTGAAATATTGTTGCCTCTTTCGTTATTCGTGTGGGGTACGATTGGATTTATTAGAACTTAGTTGTGATTTGTGGAAGAAGGCTATTCCTTGTTGGGTTCTGTTTTTTACTGTTTATGTTATTATCTTTCTTTTGCTATGTTCTAATCGTTTGATCTAGTGGAAGAACCCTTTGTTCTTTTCAGCATAATCTGTGAAGTGTTAAAACTATAATGCATCTTAATTCTGGCCAAGAAGGTTCTTGTCGATTCTGGGAAATCTGATCATATTATGCAGTATTTTGGAGTTAGTTTTGGCACTTATTTGCATTTGGACTTGCCCATTTGATTGAATGTTCTTTCTAAATTGCAGAGGACCTGTGCAATATGCTTGATCACCATGAAAGCAGGGAATGGGCATGCTATTTTCACTGCAGAGTGTTCTCACTCTTTCCATTTCCATTGCATTGCCTCAAATGTAAAGCATGGGAGCCAAATTTGCCCTGTTTGCAGAGCGAAATGGAAAGAAATTCCTTTCCAGATTTCCACTTCGGATTACGCTAGCCCCAGAACCAACCCAGTTGGCTCGGCCCCAGATGATCCGTGGATGGCTATGGTTCGACAGATGGCTTCTCCTCGCTCCGATACTGGTAGACAGATCTCCTCTCTTTTTCATGGTTCTGAACCAGTAGCTTATGATGATGATGAAGCTTTAGATCAACAACCTCATGCCACCGAGAGAAACACATCAAATGATGGTGCCGCTGTTCATAGTTGCACTGATAAAGTAGAGGTCAAAACGTACCCTGAAATTTCAGCTGTTCCAAGATCAGTTTCTCGTGATCACTTCTCTGTGTTAGTCCATGTCAAGGCTCCTTTCTCCATTGCTACACAAAATAACTCTAGAAGCCAGGCTGCATTGCCTCTATTGAATCAACCTTCTCGTGCACCAGTTGATCTGGTAACAGTGCTTGATGTTAGTGGCAGTATGGCAGGTACGAAGCTCGCCCTGCTCAAACGTGCTATGGGTTTTGTGATCCAGAATCTCGGCCCTTCTGATCGGCTTTCGGTCATATCATTCTCCTCAACCGCTCATCGTCTTTTCCCGCTTTCTCGAATGACTGACCTTGGACGACAGCAGGCATTGCGGGCTGTTAATTCTCTATCATCAAACGGTGGGACAAACATTGCTGAAGGCTTGAAGAAAGGTGCCAAGGTGTTGGTTGACCGCAAGTTGAAGAACCCTGTTGCTAGCATTATAATGTTGTCTGATGGGCAGGATACATATACTTTCAATGGTTCTAGTAGTGCTCGTCCTCAAATAGATTACGAGTCCCTCCTTCCAGTTTCAATTCTTCACAATAACCACTCTGGAATGCAGCAGATACCGGTGCATACGTTTGGAGTCGGTGCAGACCATGATCCCGTGACAGCGCATACGATTTCCAACGCATCAGGGGGCACATTTTCAGTTATAGAAAACGAAAGCACAATCCAGGATGCATTCGCTCAGTGCATCGGTGGCCTCTTGAGCGTGGTGGTGCAGGATCTGCAGGTTGAAGTAAGATGCATTCACCCAACTCTGCAGCTTGGTTCAATACAAGCAGGAAGTTACCAAGCCAGCATCACAGAACGTGCAAGATGNCCTATGATTGTTCTTTTTGTATTCGATCAGTTTTTTCGTAGAATATCTATGACGGATTCTTACTGATCCTCTCAATTATGGGTTTTCAAGAAAACTTTACATAATGGTTTGGTTTTGCACTTTATCAGAGAATATTTATGTCTTACAGAAAGACAAACCCTTCTTTCGACGGACGGAGGCTATTGGTGTTTTCTGGTTTTATCCCGTTTTGAAATATTGTTGCCTCTTTCGTTATTCGTGTGGGGTACGATTGGATTTATTAGAACTTAGTTGTGATTTGTGGAAGAAGGCTATTCCTTGTTGGGTTCTGTTTTTTACTGTTTATGTTATTATCTTTCTTTTGCTATGTTCTAATCGTTTGATCTAGTGGAAGAACCCTTTGTTCTTTTCAGCATAATCTGTGAAGTGTTAAAACTATAATNGGTGGCCTCTTGAGCGTGGTGGTGCAGGATCTGCAGGTTGAAGTAAGATGCATTCACCCAACTCTGCAGCTTGGTTCAATACAAGCAGGAAGTTACCAAGCCAGCATCACAGAACGTGCAAGATGTGCCACCGTACACTTCGGAGACTTATATGCCGAAGAAGAGAGGGACTTTTTGTTGACACTCAACATTCCAGTTGATGAATCTGAAGGTGAGATGCCATTGCTAAAGGTTAAATGCGTTTACAAGAACCCCATCACCAAAGAGCCAATCACTTTGGACGAGGTCAGTGAGGTTCAAATACAGAGGCTAGACAGAGTAGGGGAACAAGCAGTGTCATTAGAAGTAGACAGACAGCGAAATAGATTTCGAGCAGCAGAGGCGATATCGGAGGCTAGAGTTGCTGCGGAACGGGGTGATTTAGCTGGTGCAGTGTCTGTGTTGGACAATTGTTATAGAACCGTGTCTGAATCAGCATCTGGTCGAGGTAGCGACCAATTATGTGCGGCTCTTTGCGCCGAGCTGAAGGAAATGAAGGAAAGAATGGCGACGAAGCATATGTACGAGGCGTCTGGAAGAGCATATATGCTGTCGGGATTGAGCTCGCATTCATGGCAGAGAGCAACTGCGAGAGGGGATTCAGTGGACATGGGAAGCGCAGTGCAGAGTTATCAAACGCCATCAATGGTGGATATGGTGACTCGTTCTCGGACCATGATATTGGAGGCGCCGCCATCTCAAAGAACACTGATTCCCACTCACTCTTTCCCGGTGAGAGCACTGCAGCCGCCATCTCCGCGGTAAATTGTAGTGACTGATGAGGTTTGAAGCTGAAATGAGCTGAAATGGCTCTGCAATTCCCAATGCTCTGTTTTTTTTTTTTTCTTCATGGTTCTTCTATTGGTTTATTTGATTTTATACAATTCTTTTTGTTTTTGACGTGGGTGGGTTAATCGTTGTCGTTAGGATTCGTTATTTGGAAATACCATTTGTGTATTTATTTCACTACATCAATAAAAATATCATTCAACTTTATATTTTATCTAAAAAAAATTAGATCATATCTAAACTTTGTAGTGTAGTTTTGAAACAGAGTACTAATGGCAAGAATGTTTTTTTATTTATTTATTTATTATTATTATTTTTTTAATTTATAAAATTTAGACCAAATTTGGTTCCTCGGCCTTCTCCACACAGTGGGACTGTGTCAATGTGTTTATCTTTCCCGACGGCGGCAGGTATGATCTGTTTTTTGGATTTTTGAACCCTAAATTCTGATTTACATTGCGAGTTTTTGTTGAAATGAAATCTTTAGTGTTTATGAATGCGAAAGAGGTAGTGAAGCAGTTCATCGTGTGACAAACCTCAGGAAATTTGTGGCGGAGCCTTCAAATTTATCGACGGAGTCATTGGCACTCTGAATGGCAAAAAAAGCGACACCTGCTACGACTACGTATTCTCCGTCTCCTACTACCCACAAAACCAGGCCACCCATCTTCAGAAGCGACGACGTCGATTGGGTTCGCCCAGATGGCCGAGGCTTCCACCAGTGCCGTCCTGCTTGTATGTCTATCCTGCCCGCTTCTGTTTTTCTCATCTGCTGTTCGCTGCTCCACATAATTAGCTTGACGTTATTGTTTCATTTATTGTATGTTTAGCTGCAGCTTCTAATTATCTTGCTAAAAAACTGTGGTTTGTAATTGCTGCTAGTCTGAGCTCGTCGTTCTCAATTAGTTTACCCTTGTGGTTTAAAATGTGTTGTTTCCAACAAAGTCTTATTGATAGGTTCATCCTTGGAGGCTTGGTTCAGTATTGTTCGTAGTTAATCATATAGTCATTGACTTCAGAAAATGAGGATTTTACATTTTTGTTGTTGAATTTGCACTGAAACATCATTTTATCATTCAGATGCAGTTTTCAGGACTGGTGCTGTAAATGCTGCTTCAGGTTCAGCTTATGCAGAGTTTGGTAATACCAAGGTCATTGTTTCTGTGTAAGTTCTAGCTTACAACCTACCCCAACTATCCTTTGAGCTTGAATACCAACGCTCTAACCTACATGAACTTTGATGCTTTTCCTTTTATCGTTCAAATCTTTTGCCACTTTTTGCAGCTTTTTGTGCATGAATTAAGAGCTTTACCCCTTCTTTATTCATATTCTGCGTTCTTTGCATCAGTTTTGGCCCTAGAGAAAGTAAGAAAGCAATGATGTACAGTGATATTGACCGGCTGAATTGTAGTGTCAGTTATTCAACATTTTCGACTCCAGTTCGGGGACAGGTGTGACGGATACCGCTCTCGTTGTATATGTTTTATACATCATACTCTTATCATCATGATTATCTGATTTTGTATGAACTTCATTTGTTAGGGATCAGAAAACAAGGAGTTCTCTTCGATGCTACATAAAGCTTTGGAAGGGGCAATAATACTGGAGATGTTCCCCAAGACAACTGTTGATGTATTTGCCTTGGTGTTGGAATCTGGAGGCAGTAAGTTTAAGATTGTTTTAGATGGATAGTAATCGTTTAGATATTGGCTGACGAACACGAACACGAACAAGTATTCTGGTTACCCTCACCTGGGAGCACCAATGATTTGTTATTCAATTTTGAAGTAGAACATATGGAGCTTGTTGGTTACTTATTTTGGGTCACTTGACTACTTGTTAGCAATAGGTTTCACATTAAGGTATCCATGAGGCAAATTTTATGCTTGTTGGCATCACTTTGGAGATAGAACCGACTAGTTTTCTCCTTAGCTTTCTGCATGTAACGACCCAAGCCCACTACTAGCAGATATTGTCTTCTTTGGGCTTCCCCTCAAGGTTTTAAAACGCGTCTACTAGGGAGAGGTTTCCACACCCTTATAAAGAATGCTTTGTTCTCTTTCCCACATCAATTGGAGAAGGGAACGAGTACCAGCAAGGACGCTGGCCCCAAAGGGAAGTGGATTGTGAGATCCCACGTCGGTTGGGAAGGAGAATGAGCATTCTTTACAAGGGTGTGTGAAAATCTCTCCCTAGCAAACGCGTTTTAAAACCTTGAGGGGAAGCCCGAAAGGGAAAGTCCAAAAAGGACAATATCTACTGATAGTGGGCTTGGTCTTTTTATGTAAACTAAAGCATGGAAGTAAGGTTACCTTTTCTCTAATATTGACATTTTATTGTGGCAGTTGACCTTCCTGTTGTAATATCATGTGCTAGTCTTGCTCTTGCTGATGCAGGGATTATGCTTTATGATCTTGTTGCCTCAGTTTCTGTGGTATGCATTCCGATTCCAACATAATGCACTCATAATTCTTTATTTTTAAGTTCTTATACAGTCACTCATATCTGTTAACCAGAGCTGCTTTGGGAAGAATCTTCTTATTGATCCTATGTTGGAGGAGGAAAACTACGAAGATGGAAGTTTGATGATAACTTGTATGCCATCTCGTTGCGAACTCACTCAGCTCACTATCACAGGCGAGTGGTCAACTGCTAAAATTAATGAGGTAAACATCTACTTTTAAGTTCATGTTTCAACCCTGCCAGAGTCACAGTTGAGAAGTAAACAATAAGTTATCTATAATACCACCACAGGGTATGCAACTTTGCGTTGATGCGTTATGTAAGCTTGTGAAGATCATGCGGTCATGTTTGAAGGAATCTGCCACCATTTCAGAGGAATAAAAGTAGCCATTTTTTCTTTCAAGGAAAAGAACAAAAAAGAACACAAAAGAATTGGAATGGTGGAAGAAGCGAAGTTGACTTGAAGCTATTTTTGCATTTATTATAATGTTGGCGAGTCAACTCAGAGCCTCCGCCTACCTCTTTCTGGTCTTCCTGGTCTTTGGTCTGTGGTCTTCGCAAACAAGCAGCTCTGCGCTTCTGCCACCCCCATCAAAGGCAATTTTCATTATATACATGTATGTGTATTCTTTTTTTAATAGTTAGTTGGATGGGAAGTGTATTCTAAGTATTGAATCATGTTTATTTTGTGAGTAGGAAACATGAATGATGATGGGTACCTAAGTTCCAATCTCTCCCCACTTGAACCACGATTGAATGTTATAGCGAACAGTAAAGAAAATAGTAAGAATCGATAATGTATAAATAAATATATTCTAATTGGGTCTAAGAAAGCAAGCAAGCAAAGCTATAGAGCATGAATATGCATATGTATATGATATGCGTGGGGAAGGAGAAGGCTAAAAATGGAGGCAATGCCAAACGAGAACAGTCTGTAACGCAATGGCAATGGAAGAGGAACAGCAATAAATGGGTATTATTAATGCTCCCATAAGGGGTGTCGAAAGGTCTTCTCAGATTATGGCCCCATTTTCACTCCCTATTTTCAACTTCATTTCCCTTCCTTCTCTTCACATTATTATCAAAACAATTCAATACAAAAACGCACTATAAACCATAGTCTATATATAATACAATAGAAATTTTAAACCTTATAAAATTTCCATAAAGAAAACAAGGCCGACCAAACCTCCATTTTAAGTCATTCAACTCAATGGTTGAAGCAGTGGATTGCAAAAGTATTAAATTATTAACAAATTGCAAAGAAGTTCCACAAATAATTCCAATCCTCTCTCTCTCTCTCTCTCTCTCTATATATATATATATATATATATATATTTCCACCTCAAGCCATAGAACAGCCAATATTGCTCTTGATACAGAACCAGAGATTCAGAGGAGCTCACAAGTTTGGTTTCTTGGTGTTCACAATAATCTATCATAAAAGGTATTTGATTTCTTTATTTACATTCTATTATAAGCATTTTCTCTACAAAACTAAGAATTCTATAAAGAATGGAGTAAATTTTTTAATTTGTTAGAGTGAGGGAAAATGAAATAAAAAAAATAGCAATAAAAACCAAAAAGAATCAAAAGCCAAATTTTGGCTTCCTCTGAGGAACAGAAAAAGAAAAAGAAGTCGGGGTTTTGTTGTTTCTTATTCCTTCCCAAAATATATAGAGTGAAGTCAACTCCTAGGATCTATATAATAAGAACAGCCAAAGGAAAGGGCAAAAGAAAAGTACCTTTTTAAAAAAAATTTACTTCATTTGAAGATCCAACAAGAGCATCTTCTCGCCATTTTCTGTTATGGACTGTTTCTTTGTCTCTGTCGTTCTGTCTCTTTCACATACTCATGGAAGCGCTGCTTCTGGGTTTCCATTATTTTATTTCTTAGTTTCCTGTGTCAATCTTCTCTTTCAACCCACCATTGAACGTTTCAAAGCCCATATTCCCCATTTGTTCAAATTCTGAATTTCAAGTCGTCGTCGTCGTCGTTTGGCCGTGAAGAACAAGAAGGGTTTCTCTTCATGTTCTGAAACAGGTATTTCTATAAGACCCCACTGCCATGTTTCTCTTGTCGGTGTGTTATTTGAATGAGAGAGAGAGAGAGAGGAAGTTTGGTTTAAAGAATTGGGTTACAGAGTTCAAATGATCTTGAGCGGCTGAAAGAAGCAAAGTTTCTCTCATCTCTGTATCACCATTTTTTTTTTCTTTTCATTCTCCTTTTGGAGGGGGGTTGAGATTCTCTATGATATTTAAAGTTTTTGGTTGTTGAAGAGGGTATTTTAATAGAAAATACTCACATGTCCAACTTGTTCATTTGAGTTGTGCAGTTTGAGAGGCTTTACAGCTTCATCCTTGCTGCAATCTTGTTAATTCACATGATTCATGGTGACACCAGGCATGGAAAATCTTCCTCTCCCGGCTATGTGGCACTGAATTCATCCCTTTAATCTTATTTTCTTCTGTTGCAGGTTGACTACATTAGAACTCCGGCCAGAGGTTCATTTGGGGAGATCTTTATGGCTTATGGTAGTTCTAGATCCGTAAGGTTAGTTTCCTTCTCAACCTCAAACCAGAGAACTCAATTTTCAACACAATTTCTGTTGTTTTCTGTAGCATTTATCGGATTCTTTTCCAGATTCCAAGATGATCTTGAATCATCCACCCTGCCTACTATCAATGGTGGTGGCGTGAAGAAGATCATATACAACCTTGATGGCACACATATACCAGAATCGACGGCTTCCAGGAAGTCTGGAAGATCCTTGCGAGCTAAAGTTCTGTCTAGAGTTTTCTCTGAGGATTATGAGAGAGTGCAAAGAAAAATATTGGATCCTAGAGGACAAGCCATAAGGAGATGGAATAAAATCTTTCTAGTAGCTTGTTTAATCTCTTTGTTTGTAGACCCACTTTTCTTTTACTTGCCTGTCGTCCGGGATAACGTCTGCATTGATATAGGAGTAGGTCTCGAAGTCGTCCTCACAATTATAAGAACAATAGCTGATGTTTTCTACACAGTTCATATTCTCATTAAGTTCCGTACAGCTTATGTCGCGCCCTCTTCTCGTGTATTTGGGAGAGGAGAGCTTGTTATAGACACTTGTAAGATAGCAGTAAGGTATCTACGGCATGGTTTCTGGATTGATTTCATTGCAGCAGTGCCAGTTCCTCAGGTATGTGGATCTTTCAATTGCTTTATCATTGATGTTGGGTATGAGGTTGACAAATTGTTGATCTAAGCACTGCTTTTGTAGGTACTGATATGGATTGTCATCCCCAACCTCAGTGGCTCAATAATGACAAACACCAAGAACTTTCTGCGGTTCTTTCTCATATTCCAGTACATCCCAAGGCTTTTTCTCATATTTCCTCTCTCAACACAAATTGTTAAGGCCACTGGACTTGTGACACAAACAGCATGGGCTGGAGCTGCTTATAACCTGATCCTGTATATGTTGGCAAGCCATGTGAGTAGAAGAATAAGTAGAAATGAATAACTTATGTGACTCAAGCTGATGATCCTATTGTTTTATCCTTTTAAAAGGTTCTAGGAGCTTGCTGGTACCTTCTTTCAATTGAGCGACAAGAAGCATGCTGGAGAACACTTTGTAAGTTTGACAAATCTTGTAACAATGGATTCTTCGACTGTCATAAGATCGATGACCCTCAAAGGGGCTCGTGGTTTCGTACGAGCAACATCAAAAACACATGCAATCCAAATGATCCCTTTTATCAATTTGGTATATATGGTGATTCAATAACTTTCCATGTCACAACCTCACCGTTTTTCAACAAGTACTTCTACTGTCTTTGGTGGGGTCTGAAAAATCTCAGGTGAGCTAATCCTGCATTTGGAAGTTCTCTTTTCATACTCCTTTGAAACGAAGGAGCAATTAAACAATATGGAATTATCATATGCTTCAAATACATTGGCCTCCAATATGATAAGGGGCTGGGAGACTCTGTATATTCTTTAAACCATCAAACCATAAAATGGTTGAAGATCAGTGTGAGGTCCCACGTCGGTTGGAGAGGGGAACGAAACATTCCTTATAATGGTGTGGAAACTTCTCCCTAATAGACGCGTTTGAAAAACCGTGAGATTAACGGCGATACGTAACGGGCCAAAGTGGACAATATCTGCTAGCGGTAGGACTTGGGCTATTACAAATGGTATCAGAGCCAGACACTAGGTGGTGTGTCAACGAGGACGCTGAGCCCCAAGGGAGTGGATTGTGAGATCCCACGTTGGCTGAAGAGGGGAACGATTACTTACAAGGGTGTGGAGACCTCTTCCTAAGAGATGCGATCTAAAAACTTTAAGGGGAAGCCTAAAAGTGAAAACTCAAATAGGACAATATCTGCTAGCTGGGCTTAGGTGTGGGCTTGGGCTTGGCTGATACAGTTTGATATGAAAATTTCAACTATCTTCGATTTATACTTGCAGTTCCTTGGGACAAAATCTTGCCACAAGCACTTTTGTTGGGGAAATAGTTTTTGCCATAATTGTGGCAACTCTTGGACTGGTTCTGTTTGCATTGCTCATTGGCAATATGCAGGTAAGCCATTCGTATAATTGCTATTGTAATCGATCATTTTGTCCTACCCAGTTCTGTTATATATCATGCTTGTTCTTCATAGTTTCTATAAAATCATTGTCAGTCTTGCTTGAAGTTAAATGAATCATAAATGCTTATTTGTTTTAAGAAATACCTCCAATCGACGACTGTCCGGTTAGAAGAGTGGAGAATAAGGAGAACTGATACAGAGCAATGGATGCATCACAGGCAGCTACCTCCAGAGCTCAGACAATCTGTCCGCAGATATGATCAGTATAAGTGGGTAGCAACTCGAGGAGTTGATGAAGAATCGCTGCTTAGAAGCCTTCCATTGGATCTCCGAAGAGACATAAAACGTCACCTCTGCCTCGATCTTGTTCGAAGGGTAAGTTTCACACATAAACTGGAAGAGCATTTGTGGAAATGATCAAAATGTGGCTAATTAAACTGATTCTTCTCTGTGCTGCACACTCTTCCTTGATTTTGGCAGGTTCCATTGTTCGATCAAATGGATGAAAGAATGCTAGATGCAATATGCGAGAGACTTAAGCCTGCCTTGAGCACAGAAGGCACATTTCTGGTGCGAGAGGGAGATCCAGTCAATGAAATGCTATTCATAATCAGAGGACATCTCGATTCATACACCACTAATGGCGGCAGAACAGGATTCTTCAACTCCTGTTGTATCGGTCCAGGTGATTTCTGTGGTGAGGAGCTACTAACATGGGCACTCGATCCTCGTCCCAGCGTTGTACTTCCTTCTTCCACTCGCACGGTCAAAGCCATCTCAGAAGTAGAAGCATTCGCTCTCATAGCAGAGGATTTGAAATTCGTATCCTCCCAGTTCAGAAGACTCCACAGCAAACAACTCAGACACAAATTTCGATTCTACTCGCATCAATGGCGAACATGGGCTGCCTGCTTTGTTCAAGCAGCATGGCGGCGATATAAGAGACGCAAAGGAAGAGCCGAGCTCATGGCTAGAGAGAGGTATCCAGCTACCAACCTCGACTCGCCATTTTCACCACCAACTGCATCAAATTCGGATACATGTTCAGGAAACCCTAGAATAAGGATGAACAAGCGCTGTGTGTCGGATGCTGGGGTAGTAAGCTCACTGCAGAAGCCAGAAGAGCCCGACTTCTCCATTGTTGAGGAATGAATGAATTTACAATTCTATTATTTGTTCTGTGTGTAAAATGAAATGATAAGGCCCAACTCCCCAAAATGGGCCCAAATTCAGACCCAAAGGCCCAACTCCCCAAAATGGGCCGAAATACATATCCAAAGGCCCAATGTATTTTACGTTTCCTATTATATGGGCCTGGCCCGGATTGATGAAAGATGTAGTAGACAAATGAATGGGGAGGGTGGAGGTGGACAACATTTAATTTAACCCTCCAAAAATGGGACAACTCAGTAAATAAAAAAAGAGTATGGGTCCCACATCTGGCCACATCACCAGCAGTAGTCATTACCATCGGGCCCACTTTGACCAGTCCTCTCCATTCATTTCCATTGACCATTGGAGGGGTTATTTTGCAATGATCGTGTAATTAACACACCAAATCACGATTAATTAACGAAATTAGAGTTTCTTTGGAGACCAAATAGAAACACATTATTATTTGTCGGATACATAATAAAAATAAAAAAATAAAAAAAGTAAAATTCGGTTGCATTATGCAAAGTCCCCACTCTGGTTCGTGTGACCATGTGAGGTTTATAACAAAGTCCAACGCTAAAATAATAATGTTGCGTACTAACAACAGTATTCTGTCTTTTTTTTTTTTTTTTTTTTTTTTTTTTTTTTTTTTTTTNTTATTTACGCAGAACACTGTAAAAAGAAATAATTTACCGAGGACGGTAAAAAGGGGTAATGTTACAATTTTGTACAGATTAGGTGGAGAGGGTAAATTATTAGGAAGTAAAAGTAATGAATGAGATAAGATAATTGGGTGAAAATGACATGGAAAATAATTATTATGTTTGCACATATGTGGAAAAGAGGCATACGGAAGTAGGGACCCTAATAATCTAATTCAACTTAAATGGGAATCCAACAATAATAATGACCCTTCAATTTCACACCATTTTTTTTTTTTAATTATTTTTATTTTCAGATAATTCAATTATATAAATACATAATTTTATTTAACATTATTTTTTAATTATATTGACACGATTTTATGAATAAAATGGTGGCCAATTCTAATTTTGTTTAGTAAGGTAGGTATATAATTAATGTAATCCACACCCCCACATTAATGAATAACATATAGTACACAACAGTATATTTACATTCGTTTAATAATAGTTGGTTTATAATTTGGTCATTATCATAATTCTATAAGAAAATAAATAAGTACTCATTTTTAATTATATTAATTATGCTACAGTGACCCTTAAAAATTAGGTTTGTAAGGTGTCAACTCGTCAATAGTAGAGAAGTCGACAATAGTGAAAAAGTTGTCAGCTCGTCGAAAGGAAGAACATTGTCAATGGTGGGAAGAGAAAAAGTCGTGGAGTTGAGAATAAAGTGAGTTGTGGGAGAGGGAAAGCACGAGAAAAATGAAGAGTAGAAAGAAAATAAAAAAGTGTTTCAAATGTTTACTTTAAAAAGTTAGATCGAACTGACTTCGTCGATATATTAAATAAGATTTTGGAATTATTAAATGATGTTTGAAATAAATAAATAATTATTAATGTATGAATGTTGCATGGTTTATTGTAGTAATAGATAGGGTGGCATTATTCAAATATTGGGGTGGGTGGGTTACCAAAATTAATGGCAGCAAAAGGATGTCCTAAACAAATCAACCATAGGTTAAAAAATTTATTTCTATTATTTAGAAAATTCAATAATGTATGACGTTAACGTGGTGATGTTGAGAGGAGATGAGGTGATAGCAATGTGACGCATATTCTGTTCACACAAATAATAAGTCGGTTCTTGCTTTTGTTTTTTTCTCAAAATTATTTTTATTTATTTTCAAATTTTAAAAAAATTAATTTTAAGATTTATTTTCAGTACTCGGAACTATGCAAATTATGATATAAATAGTAACTTTCAATTCTTTTAAGTCATTTTTAATCGTCAGTGTAAATCAATTTATTTATTTATTTTTAATTGGAGAGAAGGAAAGAAAAGGAAACCTGCCGACAGCATGCGGGAAGGACACGAAGGCAAAGGAGATGTCAAAGATTTTACATTAAAATTCTTAAATTCCACATTTTTTATTTTTTTATAATTAAAAAGGAATTGAATTAAATATTAAAAATAAATGATAGAAAATTGAAATAAAAGGTGGAAAATGGAAAAAGGACCACATTAGCAATAAGAGGGAGTAATTAATATGGAGGCAAGGTCAAAGCAGGGAACAGTTTGAGAAAAGGATGGAAGGAAGGCGGTGTAGGAAAAATTAGAAGAAGAAGAAAGCAACAGCTTAACCTCACCTGTCAATGGCGGCGAGAAACAGAGCCACTGAGAGAGAAATTAAACCAACTCCTCAGCTCCTGTCCTTATGAAACATACCCATCCAAAATATTAAAACCAACCCATTTCACGTTTAAATCTCTCCTTAGTAAACGTTTTTTTTAAATCGTGAGGTTCGCGACGATATGTAACGAACTAAAGTGGTTAATATTTGCTAGCAGAGCATGTTACAAATGGTATAAAATTTAGTTACTGGATGGTACGAGACACTGGTCAAAGAAGAATTAGACTTTCTTTATAGTAGATAAGGACGATATTAATAATGATCTTATTGCATCTCTCGATAATCTCGTGTAATTAAGAAGAAGATCATAGATATATGAAAAGGGAAAGGCTATCTTCTTTCTCTTTTTTTTTTTTTCGCTCTAATTATTTTGGTTAATATTCTCTATGCACCAATAGATTTGAGACACGTCAATGAGTTAAAAGGAAAGGAAAAGAAAGGAAACAAAGGCATTGATGGGAATCATTCCAAGGAAGAACACACAAAAACACCCATAATTTTCTTACAACATCCACCATTTATTTATTTCAGGAAAAAAAAAAATTGAACTTGGCTCTGAAAAAATTTGAATCCTTGGGCCAAAAATGGAGAAAATTACGGTGAGATGTAGGATTAAAGGGCTGTTTACAACCATGTGAGTGTTAAATTTAGTCGGAAAGAAATTGGGTCTTATTCAAAAAGGCAAAACTTTTCTAAAAAGGAATGCATGTGGTATTTATCTGCTCCGATATTATCTTTTTTGAATTTTTTGTATTCTAGGGAGATGAGTGGGATCTCATAATCTAAGTCCATTGACTTATTTGGGCTTTTCGTTTAGTGTGTGAGATTGTATTTTTTATAGTCTAAGTTCATTGCTAGTAGATATTGTTCTCTTTGAATTTTCTTTTTCGGGTGCGTCTGTGGGAGAGGACATTCCTGAATATGGGATCTCACAGTCTACGTCCATTGAGAGTCGAGCAAGAATATTGTTATTGGTAGGGTGAGAAAGGAATAGAATTGGAACACGCAAAGTAAGAAGACACACAGCTCAAGTGGTACCTGAGAAGTAGTTGTCTAAGGTAGTGAGTGTGGTAGGAAAATGGGCATAACAACCAAGGGCTGCTGCGGGGATTGAGGGTGGGGCTTAGTGGTAGGCTGCCAAAGAAGAGCTTCAGTTCTTATCTGACTAGGAATTCCACCAGTTTTTTTTTTTGTTCTTGGGAAGTGGGCGTTCAATCATAAAATGCCTTTTGAAATAATTTCAATTGGAGCTCCAACAAACAAGGCCATTCTCCACTCAAAAACTTTTTAAAAAAAAAAAAAACAAAGAAACAACATATGGATCACTTCACTCGAGCTTGCTACCTACACATATCCTATGTTTCTCAGACAAAACACCCATAAGCTGCACTAAGGTTGTTTTGTTTTTGTTTTTGTTTTTTTTTTTTTTTTTTTTTTTTTTTTTTTTTTNTTTTTTTTTTTTTTTTTTTTTTTTTTTTTTTTTTGCTAATCTCTCTTTCCATTTGGTGCTATATTCTATAATAGTCTAAGTCCAATGCTAGCCGATATTGTCCATTTTAATCTATTACGTATTACTGTCAACTTCACGATTTTAAAACGCGTCTCTTAGAGAAAGATTTCCATATCTATAAAGAATGTTTCATTCTCCTCTCCAACCGATGTGAGATCTCACAATTCACCCCCTTGGGAGTCAGCGTCCTTGTTGGTATATCGCTCGGTGTCTGGCTCTTATACCATTTATAACAGACTAAGCGTATTGTTAGTAGATATTATCCGTTACATATCGCCATCAGTCTCACAGATTTAAAACGCGTCTACTAAGGAAAGATTTTTACACTATTATAAAGAATGTTTCGTTCTCCTCTCCAACCGATATGAGATCTCACAATCCCAGTATCCCTGTTAGCACACTATCCAGTGTCTGGCTCTAATACCATTTATAACCAACCCAAACCCACTGTTAATAGATATTATCCGTTTTGGCCTGTTATGTATCGCTGTTAGCCTCACTGTTTTAAAATGCATCTACTACAAAAAGATTTCTACACCCTTATATAAGAAATGATTCGTTTTCCTCTCCAATCGGTGTCCTCACTGACACACCGCTTGGTGTCTAGCTCTAATACAATTTGTAACAACTCAAGTCCACCGTTAGTAGATATTGTCTGCTTTAGTCCATTACGTATCGCCGTAAGTCTCACGATTTTAAAACGCGTTTATTAAGAAAAACTTTCTACACTTTAATAAGAAATGTTACGTTTCTCTCTCTAACTAATATGGAATCTCAAAAGTTTAGTTCAGAACTAGACGAGTAGAGTATGATATTGTTGACTGATAGATAGATAGATAGATAGGGAGAGAGAGAGGGCATGCATATGCATTTTGATATGGATGACATTTTTGGGTTGGAAGAAATGTATGGTGTGGTAGACCCAATTTCCTCATTTGGTGAAGCCAATTTGACCACTCTTATTTACAGGTTTTGAGCTCTCATTGGTTGCTTCAACTTCAAAAGCCTTCCATGGAGGCTGTCTTCCTCTGCTACCTCCAATTATGATACTCATAGTGCCTCAAAGCATATTCCTCATATCTTGTCTCTCTAAAGGGGTGGGGGAAGATGCCCACGTGTCAACCAAGGGACTCCCTTTCCTCCCTTCCTTCCTCCTCTTTTTCATCTTTCTTTCTCTCCTTTTCCTTTCTAGTGGGAACCATATCTTCTCCTTCCACGCACAAACCCAACAACCAACTCCACCAACCAAACATTTCTTATAAAGGTGTAAAAAACTCTCTCTAGTATACGTGTTTTAAACCTATGAGACTGACGACAATATCTACTAGTGGTGGACTTGACATAAACCTGGTCGCCCTTTTGTGCGAAGCGTTTACTTATCTCTACAACGATATGATACTGTCCATCTTGGAGATAGGCGGCCGCCTTTGACTTAGTCAACAAAAAAAAAAAAAAAAAAAAAATTANAAAATTTGATGAGTTATGGGAGTAATGGCGAGGTGTATGAGAAAACAAAAGCAATAATGGAGGAGTTGGGGCTTGAGATCCAAAGCTATATGGGACAGTGATGCAGCAAAAAGAAGATGCAGCAGCTCTGATCACCCATTCCTTTGCTCAACGCTCCATGTCTCTCTTCCTATAGTCCAAGGACATGGGAAAAACATTAAATTACAACACACAAACCACAAACATTAATTACAACAACAATTTATTATACAATTTGATTCTTTGTCGTTAATCAAATTTCACATAACTTTAATGGATAAAGACACAACAAAACAAACCCTCTTACAATCTTGCATGCATGTGCACTGTCTACCATTCAATGCTTTTCCTAACTTAACCAAGATCCATTCCTCATCCATGAATGTGTATAATGCTATCGAGCTAGCTTCATAAGAAGATTCCGTGTTGTAAGCCAGAAGCTACAAATCAAAGGTTTTAAAATACGTCTACTAGAAAGAGGTTTTCACACTTTAATAAAAAATATTTCGTTCCACTCTCCAACCCATGTGGGGTCCAATCTCTTTATTGACACACCGCCCCGATGGCTGGCTCTGATACCATTTGTAATAGTCCAAGCTTACTGCTAACATATATTATTATCTTTGAACCATTACAAATGGTATTAGAGCCAAGTTACCGGACGGTGCGAGACACTGTTGGAGTAGGGCTAGACCTTCTCTATAGTAGATGTTGAGAATTGTTGGGAGTGAGCCTCACATTGACTAATTTAGGAAATGATCATGAATTTATAAGTAAGGAATACATCTCCATTGGTATGAGGCCTTTTTGGGAAGCTCAAAGCAAAGTTATGAGAGTTTATGCTCGACAATAGCATACCATTGTAGAGAAGTTCATAATGAAAAGTTCAGAAAGGACAATATCGAGGTGGAGAAGTGGAGGCTCTCCATTGTTTTTAAACTTAAATTATAAGTGTTTCCTATGCTTATAGCAAGCTTGTCCACGATGCATTCCCTTTCTAGGACACACCCAATTAGATGAAGTGTAGAAGTAAATAAAGAGGTTAGAACATTTGTGATGTAAATCATTGATTATGTTGGGTTAAATCATGGGTACCAAAACCTTTGGTTGTTTGCTTAAGACAATAAAAAAGGAGTATGACATTTATTATGTCGAAGAAACATCTTCTCCAATCTAGGGACATCAAAACGTGACAGATTTGATTAATAGATAATGTTACAAACACAAACATGAAACTAATCTAGTCATAGTCACCAAAGAATATTCTAATTATTTCATACTAACGTCAAAAACCCCCCAACAGCCTTTGTTCTTAAACAGTTCATGTGGACTGCAAGCCATGGCTTGTGGGGATGCCATCAACCCACGCTATGTCCTTATGAAACTGTTCACTTTCCAATTACCACGCATCATCATGTAAAGCCACCATCTTTTGAACAAAGGAATTTGAACAAAGTTGTTAAAGTTCTTTGGGGGTTCTTAATTAATACAAGAAATTTGGTTTGGAGGAAGAAAAAGGGATGTTTTTATTGGTGGGTAAGTTTGATAAATTTCAGTCGAGGTAATGCAGTCACTTTCCCCTGTCCTCAAAAGAGTGGACCTGGAGAGAGATTTGAAAAAAAGAAAAGAAAAAAAAAAGAAATTAGCAGCGTTCAATACGTTTGTTCCTGTACAGCTATATATGTAACCACACCACAGCCTTGTTTCTCCACCAACGTGAACCACCCACAAACTTCTTTACCTCTACGACACTGAATCTGAGGCAAATTTCTAACCATTTCTCGCATACCCATTTCACAAAGTTCATCAATGGAGAAGGAAAACGAACCCAAATCACCAATTTTCAAGAGGATTTGTGTGTTCTGTGGTAGCAGCCCTGGCAAGAAGACTAGTTATAAAGATGCTGCCATTGAGCTTGGAAGAGAACTGGTAAAATCTCTCTGTTTTTTCTCCCCTCTATGTCTCTGTTCCTTATTTGAAGTGGGTTTGTTCATAATTTTAGCAATGAATTGGGATTTTGGGTTGTTCTATCAATTGATTGATTGACAGTTTTTTTTATGGCTTTTTTGTTGGAAGGTCTCGAGGGATATTGATCTTGTTTATGGTGGAGGGAGTGTTGGATTGATGGGATTAGTCTCTCAAGCTGTTCATAATGGTGGTCGTCATGTTGTTGGGTTTGTTTTTGTTTTTCCTTTTGCCATTTTCAGGAGCTTTAACATCATGAAAATGGTGATAATTACTCATTTCCTTTTGAATTTTGCAGTGTTATCCCCAAAACGCTTATGCCAAGGGAGGTATGTTTACTATGATTCCATTCCACTGTTATATCAAGTGTTTTGACTCGTTACGTATTACTACGGAGACGTTTTTACAATATTAAAAAGAATGTTTCGAGTTATATGAAACCATTTGGGTAAAAAAAACATGAGGTTTGAATGGTGTGACACATATGGAGTCACTGTGTTCAGTAACATACAGTGAACTAACACACAAATTTGGCATAAAATGGGAAGGGAGTTAGTATGGGGATTGAAATGAGAGGCAGTGACTGACTTTTGCAGATAACTGGAGAGACAGTGGGAGAAGTGAAGGCAGTGGCAGACATGCACCAAAGGAAGGCCGAGATGGCCAGGCGTTCTGATGCCTTTATTGCCTTACCTGGTTCGTCTTTTCTTCTCTTTTCTCTTCAATCACTATGCATAATTTGTCTGTTGCTGCTCCATTTCGCCCTGTTTTGGGCCCCAACCTCCAAGAGCCTTAGCCAAAATAGACTCACCCCAACATTTAATATGCATAGCTACTCTACAATGTTCAAAACATAGTAATTAAAGAGTTTATTATGTGATTAGAATGTTTTTTCTATGAAAAGATTAAACAGAGGAACGTTTTGATTATGAACAATCTCTGACAGAAGAAATTAAGGGGCAGCCTTTTTCCTGAGAATTCTGTGGTATGGCTGCCAATATGGCAGCCTACAACCTACAATTCAAGGGTACCATCCTTAGCTCTGGAGAAAGAAAGAAAAAAAGGGAGAAATTATAACAGATGGTCCCTAGCTCCCCACCCCACCCCACCCCACCTCTTATAGCTTACTCTCAACGTTTGAAAACACATGGGTTAGAGAGTGGTTTCTACACCTTTATAAGAATTGTTTCGTTCTTTTCTCCAACTTAGGTAGGATCTCACAATCCACCTCCTTGGAGCTAGCGTTCTTGTTGACACACCGCTCGATGACTGGCTTAGATACCATTTGTAACAGCCTAAATCCACTGTCAGCAGATATTGTTCTCTTTGGACTTTCCTTTAAGGCTTTTAAAACGCGTTTTAAAACTTTGAGTAGACCAAAGAAGACAATATCTGCTAGCGGTGGACTAACTCTTATACCCCAAGGTTACCGGACATTGTCCTTTTGGGCTTAAGGTTCTTATTAACTCACATAGAACCCATTTGCAGGCCCAACTAATTTAGCTCCTTTTTGATGAAGGTGGGTATGGAACTTTGGAAGAGCTGCTTGAGGTCATCACCTGGGCTCAACTGGGAATTCATGATAAACCAGTAAGCCATATCATTGCTATTCCAAAACGTGTGATGTTTTATCAGTGATCAACATGAAGTGAGTTGAGTTGTTGTTCAGGTTGGACTGTTGAATGTGGATGGATACTACAATTCATTGCTGTCCTTCATTGATCAAGCGGTGGAGGAAGGTTTTATCAGCCCAAGTGCTCGCCATATCATTGTGTCTGCACCTAATGCAAAGGAGTTAGTGAAGAAAATGGAGGTAAAACCAGGCAAATGTTTTAGTTTGTTGAACCAATTTGAAAATGGATATTGAAATGGTAGGCTTTGTGATATCAGGAGTATGTTCCACGGCATGAAAGAGTGGCTTCAAAGCTTAGCTGGGAGAGTGAACAAATAGGGTACCCTACAAAATGTGATATCTCAAGGTGAAGAGATGAGTGGAAGGCACTAATTTGATTTAGAAGACCAACGAATTTGCTGAAGTTGGGTTTGTTTTTGTTTTGTTTTTCTGCTTCTGCTTCTGTAAACTACCAAGAAAAAGGTGGAGAAGAAAAACTGACATCAAAAAAAAAAAAAAAAAGGTTTAAGAGTCTTATGTAGTTTGGTTGGAGCTTGGCTTCCTTGTTAGCTGTGTCCTAATTGTTTGTTGTTCAAAAGTCATGGAAGCTTACCTTACCTTAGCTTAGATCAAATCAATGTTGTCTCGACCATTCTCTCGTTTGTTCGATTCACTAATTCAATTTTCGATCAAGAATCAACGAAATGACGAACAGAGCTTCATGTTGTGGTATAGAAAGCTTTCTAAGCCCATTGCTAATAAACATTGTTCGCTTTAACTCGTTACGTATCGCCGTCAGCTTCATAGTTTTAAAATGCATCTACTAAGGAGAGATTTTCACACCCTTATAAATATTGCTTCGTTCCCCTCTCCAATTGATATGGGATCTCACGTTGGTTGGAGAGTGGAACGTATAAGGGTGTGGAAGTCTCTCCTCAATAGATGTGTTTTAAAACCGTGAGGCTGATGGCGATACGTAACGGGCTAAAGTGGACAATATTCGCTAGCAACGGACTTAGGTTGTTACAGTTCCAACTAATTAAGGAGATCATTAATATACAAGTAAGGGTTATTTTCCTTATATAATACTTTTTGAGAAAACCAAAAGTAATAAGTTTTAGTTGGATCATTGGATAAAGGATCCTCATAGTAGGCTGGACCAATGTCGAGCACAGAGGACAATCTTTAGGAGGTTCGAATACCAAATTCGAAAAGATGTATCTCCTGTTCAAATGTTTTTCCTTATTTAGAGTTCAAAAGGGCCATGATTGAATTGACTCGAGAGTAACACAAAAAAAGATTTGACTTATTGACCGAATCGGAGTTGATAAACTAAAAAAAATTATGAAAAGAATGAAAGGGTATAAATTCAAAATTAGGTCTAAAAAAATAAGAATAATTAGGTATAGGGAAAAGGTAAAACTTTAGTGAGCAAATGAATTCAATATTATTTTTCTTTTTTACCTTTCACCCACACAAGAATCTTTTTAACTTTTGGAATGAAAAAAGATAAAAGTTGAAGTAATTGTAAATTAATGGCAGTGAATCCAAGTTAATTATTAATATGGCAATTTTATAAATTTGCGACAATATTAGCGTGGACTATGTCAGACTGATCCTCTTCCCCCAAGGAGAGCCCCTTCCCTTTGTCTTTTGTCACTTTAAAAATATTAATTATAAGTGTTGACTACATTTTAATTTTAATTAGGGAATGTTTCACATTTAAATTTATATATTTAATTAAATTTAGTAATGTCTTACAAATATACTCCTATATTTTTTTTTTTTACTATCAGAGCTAGACACTGGGCAGTGGGACGACAGTGGAACAGTGAAGATAATGACCCTTAAAAGGGTAGATTATCCTTCCTATAAAAGGTATGGCCCTTAAAGAGGGTAGATTATCCTTCCTTATAAAAGATGTGAGAATCTCTCCTAGACACGTTTTAAAAATCGTGAGGCTCTACACTGTCTGGGTTATACTAATTTATCAAAATAAAAATTTATGAATGCAATTTTTTTTTTAATTTAATAGTTTTATTATTATTATTATTTGAAGAAAAAGTAACTTTGAAAATAGGTATTAATCTAGAAAAAGAAAGAACTATCTTTCAAATTAAAAAGAGAGGGAAATGATTTTTTAAGAGACATTTTAATAAATAAAAAAAATGTGTATGTCCTTTTTAGGGACAAAGAATTTCTCTGCCCCCATTTTTTTATTTAAAAAACATATTGTTATTGTTATTATTATTATTTAATTTTGCAAAATGAATGATTATAAATAATAATATTTATTTAAAAAAAAATAAATAAAAAGGGTAAATGTTTAATCTAAAAGTAAAATGTTTTATTTAATTTATATACAGCTAAAATGACCAATTTTGAAACATATTTCAGAAACAAAGACACGTCCAAAACGTCGGTTGCTCCAGCCCGGCACCCGCGGCATGCAGGTAAGCGGGAGCCATCAAAGAGACGCTGCGTAGCGTTACGATTTCTTGATGAAATTCACAAGTAAAGGTAATTTTCTCACTCGAATCAAACCAATCCAAGAGTAAAACTGGCGAATCCTTGCTAACCCGCCGCCAGGTGCTTCCTTCTCCGCGGTTCTTTTCGTGATTTACTTTTCCCGGTAACGCTTCATTCTGCAGTTTTCCATTGCTTTTTTTTTTGTCCATTTCTTCTGTTCCTTTTCCTTTTATTTGATTTCTTTCGGCGATTTGGTTTCTAATAACATTTACGTTACAGTTGTTAATGCCGACGGAATTATTAGATCAGTTGTTTTGTACATCTTTCGGATTCGAATGCCTGAGGTTTCTAGAATTAATGCGATTTTTTCCGGTCTTATTGGACATTTATACATTGTGATTTTAAGTTTCTTTCGCCATTCATATCGGTTATTGTATTCATCTATTCATATTTGTTCTATTGTGCAGCTTGTTTTTCATGTGAATCTCGTTTTCTCTATCTCCTGCGAATTACTTACTTGAATTCTGTTTCCGTCCTTTTCTGGATTTCAATTAATTAGCATTACGAATGGATGAACCTGACCGATGGTGATTCTCGTAATTTCGCTGTCTTTTGTTTAAACTTTCAGGGCTTCGACTTTGTGCAGATTAGACTTTCACTGTCTAGGAACATCGTCTTTGCCTTGGCAAATCGCTTACAGAATTGATAATTATCAGAGAGATCGAGCCTTTTGAGTTGGTATACTTGAGATTTCATTACAACTATGGGAACCGGACACCGGTATACATATGCTAGTTGTTCGTCTTATTTGTGTATTGTCTCCTTGTCATTTTTCTGTTAGTTTTTCATACTGTGCTAGTTTATGTGGTTTATTGGCTTTCATATTCTCTTCACAGTGGAGGAACTAGAAAAACAAATGAGAGTGCAAGGATTATGCTCACAACTTTAGTGGGAGTGGTCTTTGGATATTTTCTTGGTGCTTCATTTCCTTTAGTGTCTCTAAATAAGGTGTGCTTCGCTTCATCTGAATGTCAATGCAGCCCCTTATGCCTACATCCATTTGATATATTTCAAAATTTACAGATTAACTTACCTTCAAGCCTTATATCATCTCTTGATGTAGCCATTGATGTGCAAAGATCTCCTAGTATCAGAATAACTGAGATACCTGGAATAAACAAAACATCTAAGGTATTATTGTTGAATTCAGCAATTATTCTTTAGGGGAAAAGAAAAAAACTAAAATTTCATGCAGACATTTTTTGCCTTCTGTTTATTGATAAATGGGCGCAAAAGTTTGACTATCTAAATGTGTTTGTTATGGTTCTAATAAATTGCTGGTTTCTCACAATTTCTCTTATTTTATTTATAATCTACCAGATATATGTGCCAACAAATCCTCGTGGTGCAGAGTCATTACCTCCCGAAATTGTTGCATCCGAATCTGATTTTTATTTACGCAGATTATGGGGTAACCCCAGTGAGGTATATGTGCATTAATGTCTAGCCAAATTATCATTGTTGGTTGATCTCGAGTTCTTATTTTTAGAAAGAACTTGGAACACGTTCTAAATGTTTTGTTGTTTCCTCTTTATATGGAAATGGCTCTATCCGCTCTCAAAATAATTTACAGTTCATTTTTAACAGTGGCAATTTTTTGTGTAATTTTTTAGCGATTCCGTTAAGTCTATCAATAATATCCTTAAATTTGTGTAATTTTTTAGGGATAAGTGGGGGGAGCAGAGGAGCTTTATCATAATTTCTAATAGCCAATTTTTGTATGATCTATTTCTGCATCTGATATTAGCTGTAGAGGATCTTTTTCTTATCAACATTGCAACTTAATTGCCTCGAAATGATTTAAGCCTATACCGAAAGCCCTTAAATATGCAGGATCTCGATAAAAAACCGAAGTACTTGGTTACATTCACTGTGGGCTTTGATCAGAGAAAAAATATTGATGCAGCAGTGAAAAAGGTTATATATATTGACAATTGTTGTTCATATTGTTTATACAAATAACTACCTTGTGAAGGCTCACGTTTGATCTTGTTGTATCAGTTCTCTGATAATTTTACAATTGTGCTGTTTCACTATGACGGCCTGACTACTGAGTGGGATCAGTTTGAGTGGTCAAAGACTGCAATCCATATCAGTGTCAGGAAACAAACAAAATGGTAAGTTCTGATATTTTGTATGGTTTGGGTATTTCATCCTGTATAATTTTTGTTACAATTGGAACCTGAATCACATTTTTATTGAAAAATGGATATTTAAGATCTTACGAAAGAAGAAGATTCAGTTTTTTGTTTTCTTGTTTCTTTTTTCTTTTGCACTCCAGGTGGTACGCAAAAAGGTTTTTGCACCCAGATGTTGTAGCTGCATATGATTATATTTTTATATGGGATGAAGACCTTGGAGTTGAACATTTTAATGCAGAGAAGTAAGCATATTTTTCTTTTATCCTTTTGGTGACGTTTGGTCCGATGCTATTTATTATAGCTTGCTCATATTGATTTGACAATCAGGTATATTGAGTTAGTGAAAAAGCATGGTCTGGAAATCTCCCAACCTGGACTTGAGCCTAATAATGGACTGACATGGGAGATGACAAAGAGGAGAGGTGACAGAGAGGTTCATAAGTATGCTATTTTCTCTTTGGGTGGTATATTAGATTCTCACCTTTCATATATACTTTGGATACTGACATGCACGTTTCCAATGGTGAAATAGGGAGACGGAAGAGAAACCAGGCTGGTGTAGTGACCCTCAGTTGCCTCCATGTGCTGCGTAAGTTTTTTTCTAGCCCAATTATGTTTCTCTTCCTTAGCAGAATATTATAAGCCGAGAACTTTGTACATGGATGAACTTAAAAGTAGTTGATGCACTTAAAGTGGTCAATATCTTTTCTATATGGAGTACTATGAGATATTATGTTTAGTGGAGAACTACTAACTGGTGCCGATCTAGTCATATGATGTCCTCATTAGTAGATCACTGGTTTCAAATGTCACAGGTTTGTAGAAATTATGGCTCCTGTTTTTTCGCGTGAAGCATGGAGATGTGTTTGGCATTTAATTCAGGTGTACTGTTACTACATAATACGGCAGTGTTGCTTGATGATCTATAAACTTTTGCATCTACTTGTGACCTTAAGATTTTTTTTTTTACTTGCTATATCTCATCTCAGTAGTTATTTACTTGTAGAATGATTTGGTACATGGATGGGGATTGGACTTCGCTCTCAGAAGATGTATAGAGGTCAGTAATTTCTCTCCTATTGTTATCCCTTTTGTGAGCCTTTTGTCTGCCATTTTTTTTTATCTGGTTTTTAACAGCTTCCTTTCAAGGAGCATTGTTGAAAAATAAAAATTAAAGGTCTATCTTTTATGCATATACCTTCTGTATGAGATCATGAGATCAGCTCTTTTGTTCTGATGGGTTCCTTTCCTGCAGCCTGCACATGAGAAAATTGGTGTAGTTGATTCGCAGTGGATTGTTCATCAAGTAATTCCTTCTCTTGGGAGTCAGGTGAGTTACATTTACATGCCATATGTGTTATTATCTATTTGGCTTCATGTGTGGATGCAAATGCAGACACTCGTATTGTATCTGTGTTATTGTCTATGTTTCCTTATTTTCCTTTGCTCTTCACCTCTTAAATTTAGGTATCTTTTTGAAATAGGTTCCATATGTTTGATATTTTATACTTAATTATCTATTTACTTTCAGGGAAAATCTGAGAACGGGAAGGCTCCATGGGAAGGGGTAAATATCAATGATAGCTAGTCTTTAGTATGCGAATTTCTATACCTGGGTTCAATCTCTTGTATTTTGTCAGACCAACTAAACTTGTTATTTGTTCCTTGTTTTGACCTTGCAGGTGAGAGCAAGGTGCAGAACTGAATGGACTGAGTTCCAATCTCGGCTTGCAAATGCGGACAAAGCATATCTGGCTCAGATTAATAAGGCCAAACGTTTATAGAAGAGAGACCTCTCTTCTGAACCTGTCACATGTACATGTCCTCTTCTAACCTTGAGGGCTTCTCCAATGGTGTCCTTGAGCGAGATCTCTCTCTGATTCATTTGTTACAGGATTTTCATTTTGTTTAGTGATGGAGAAATAATTCATATAAAAGCAAAATACACATCAAGTCATTTTATTACCGGTTTCGTTCTATGTAGTGTGTCAATGTTTGGGTGATGGGAGTCAATATACCCAAGTTGTTTCAGGAAAGAAGTAATATGAATACAACACAAGTGGTTTGTTTTTTTTACTACTTTTTTCCCCGTTCGAATTTAGTTACAGTGTCCAGAATCCTGCTGATCTAATGTCGACTGCCCATCTGTCACCGGAGATGACGATCGACCATTGGTAATATTTATTTGAAACTAAGATATGGTTGCCGTCATTAAGAGAACCCTTTATTGAAGGCTTAACAATGCTAAGTCTGGTGGCTTAGCCTTGGAGTAAGATCCAAGGTTCCTCACCTAACAATAATGGAGTTTTCAGACACCCAACTTCTTTTGCTTGCATTGATAGACAACTGAATGTTCAGTTCACCATCCTGACTTGTCTACTAAGACTCAATATTAAGCATATGCTTCAAAACATCCAATAGTGTTTAGTTAAGTTATTTTATTTTATTTTTTTAGAGAGTAATTATATTTGTTAAGTGAATTACGTCATAATCGTGCGATAATCGCACGAGATGGGTGTGTTGGTCGTTTCAGATCAAAATGTTAGGCACTGTAACTGTAATTTGAAAATGGAGGGCTTTGAGGGTTATGGTTGCTGCTTTGCTTTCTTCCACACACACACTCTTTCTTTAAGCGGTAGGCACCAACCTTTCATCCCCCCTCCCCCGCCCCACCAAAAATATAAGCCACCACGATCCTACATTCTCCTTCAAGCTTTCAATCTCTCTTCCAAACTACCAATTGAATGATGTTGTAGCAGCCTATGAAATCTTGAACATCTCTCACTCAAAGCACACTTGCTTGTTTTGTTTGATTGATCGTTTCAACTTTGATATCAGAAATGGGAGAAATCTCAAATTTCCAACTGGGTGTCGTTGGGGCACTCTTCCTCTCAGTAGCATCCTCTGTGTCCATTGTTATCTGTAACAAAGCTCTCATGAGCAACCTCGGCTTCCCTTTCGGTACGTATTCTATCCAATTCTTAAGCATTTGGTCGTAGTTTAGCCTATAAAACGGATCCGATCATAACATGTTCACTTTCTATATTGCAGCAACTACTCTAACTAGTTGGCATCTGATGGTCACATATTGTACTCTTCACGTCGCTCATCGCTTAAATTTCTTCGAATCCAAACCCATCGACACAAAGACCGTCGTGCTCTTTGGGATGCTCAATGGCATCTCCATTGGATTTCTTAACTTGAGCTTGGGATTCAATTCTGTTGGATTCTACCAGGTTGGGTTCATGAGTTCTCTAGCAAACTGATCGATAGTTTTACAATAATTATGGTTTAACCTTATGGGGGTGGGGTTTGTTTTCCTCTACAGATGACAAAACTTGCAATCATACCATTCACTGTTATGTTAGAGACTATATTCCTTAAGAAACAATTCAGGTACAAACTTTTTCTCCTCTGCCCATTCCACTCACAAAGAACAGTTCATATTTCTCACTTGGATTCTTGTTGCAGCTCCAAGATTAGGCTCTCTCTTTTCCTCTTGCTGGTTGGAGTTGGCATTGCCTCTATCACTGATCTCCAGCTCAATTTCATGGGCACTGTTCTTTCTCTCTTGGCTATCATAACAACCTGTGTTGGCCAAATTGTATCCTTTTCCCTTCTTTGTATGCATAAACTTTCAAGAATTTCTTGTGTTATTTCTTAACTTGGTGTTTGATTCAGCTAACCAACACTATACAGAAGAGGCTGAGTGTTTCTTCTACCCAGCTGCTGTATCAGTCTGCTCCATTTCAAGCAGCCATTCTGTTCGTCTCTGGCCCTTTCTTAGACCAATGTCTTACCAACAAAAACGTGTTTGCTTACAAGTATTCCCCTGTGGTGCTGGTATGTTAGTTACTGTCCACTGGTTTCATTGCATTGTTCTTATAATTCTCTTCTTTTAGATGAATGCCGGTGATGTTGCACATGCAGGCGTTTATCATCCTTTCTTGTTTGATATCTGTGTCTGTCAACTTTAGCACGTTTTTGGTGATTGGAAAGACGTCGCCGGTGACATACCAGGTGCTCGGTCACCTCAAGACTTGCCTTGTTCTTGGATTTGGCTATACTCTTCTTCATGACCCCTTCACTGAGAGGAACCTCATTGGAATTCTAGTAGCCATTGCTGGGATGGGATTGTATTCATATTTTTGTACCCAAGAGAGTAAAAAGAAGCAGGGTGACCTCTGTTTAGGATCTCAGGTACTACCGGATATCTGTTTGCAACGATGTGTTTACGCTGGATTATATCTAAAATTGGGTTTGGACTTGGATTTGGATTTGTTTCAGATAAAAGATAAGGAAACTGCAGCTCTTCTAGCAGGAGTTCATCAAGATAAAGAAAGCCATGAAGTGAAGAAATCAAACAAGGATTCTCTGGTGTAATTAAGATGTATTTAGATATTGTGAAGAAAGTTTTGTTTTTTTGTTTTGTGAGGGAAAGATGGATTTGAATTCTTGAAATAAACACACACCCATTTTCGTACTCGTCTAAATCTAAATTCTTTTTGTTTGTGCATAGAAGGGAGGGAGGGAGAGAGAGAGAGAGAGAGAGGAGAATGAAATTGGATCACATGGGTTTGGCAGTGGCGTGGAAGCCGTAATGGGTGACTGCAACTTGTCGGTATAGGCGGCCCACACTAACAATTTGATAGCACCTAGGCCCAACTTAAGCCTCTTCTTTTTTAAATGATGCACCTTTTCATTTTCATTTTTGTGTTTTTTTTTGTTTGCATTGGTTCAAGTACATCGGTAGCTGATTGTCATTTTTTAGTTTTTTTTCTAGGTTTTCCTTTAAGATTTTAAAACGCTAGTGAGAGATTTTTACACTGTTATAACGATCTCTCAAGATTTTAAAACACGTCTATTAGTAAGAAGTTTTCACACCTTTATAAGAAATGCTTCGATTTTCTGTCTGATCGATGTGAGATCTCACAATCCACTTTCTTTGAATTTCCAGCGTCCTCGTTGACACATTGCCCGGTACTTGGATCTAATACCATTATTACAAACCAAGCCCACCACTAGCCGATATTATTCTCTTTGGACTTTTACTTCTGAGCTTCCACTGAAGAAAACGCATCTGCTAGGGAGAGGTTTTCACACCCTTATAAAGAATGTTTCGTTTATGTACAATCGATGTGGGATCTCACAATCCAGCCCTTGGGGATCCAACATTCTCGCTGGCACATTGCTCAATTCTTGGCTCTGATATCATTGCTACAACTCAAACACACCGCTAACAGATATTGTCTTCTTTAAGCTTTCATTTTTGGACTTCCCCTCAAAGTTTTAAAACGCATCGGCTAGAAAGAGGGTTATAGACCCTTATAAGAAGTGTTTCACTCCCTTATCAAACTGATGTGAGATTTCACAGTCCACCTCCCTATCAACCTAACGGGAGGCCTAATATCTTCACTGGCACACCGCCCTATACCTGGCTCTGATATCATTGTTACAACTCAAACCCTCATTAGCATATATTGTCCTCTTTGTGCTTTCTCTTCTAGACTTCTTCTCAAGGTTTTAAAACATGAGTAACACTTCATTCCCTTATCCAACTAACGTGAGATCTCACGTATTTCCTCTTTCATTAATATATATTCAATAACAAATCTTACCATTAAAATCACCCACCAATCGAAAAATTTAAAATTGTTCGAATATCATGTTGAATTATGAATCAACTAAAAAATTGAAAGAGATACATACATTAGGGATAAAATGAAAAAGGGGCATGCTCATGAATGTGGTTGATATCTATTAGTAGTAGTAGGGTTGCATTAATTGAGAGGTCATCTCTTTTAACTATCTATCTTTAATCCCTATGTCGGTATCAATGTTGGTTCCAAAACCCAACTAACTCTACATTTTCAATCTCTTTCTTTCTCACTTTTTTTTTTCTTTTTTCTTTTTTTCTTTTTCCTTTTCCTACAAAACCCTAAAACCCTACCCTTTCCTCTGCCACGTCATCATCACTTTCATGACAGCGATTCACCAATACTTGTCATAAACTTTGTCCAATTCCTCCTGATGCGACATGTCGGCATTCACGTTACTACCTTCACCCAAGACCCCCTTCTGTCTCCTCCAATCATCCTAATTTTTTTTTTTTTTTAATGTCTATTTATTTTAAATTTGGTCACACAAAAGGATGTGGGTGTCGTATCCCATGTCGTCATGTCGTTTTTCAGTGTCCATAAACAAATTAAATATTAAAAATACTTCGTAATTTTCATTGATATGGATGTGAGATCTCATGTCGGTTGGAGAGGAGAACGAATCATTCGTTAAAAGGGTATGGAAATCTCTTCATTGCAGACACGTTTTAAGACCGTGAGACTGACGACGATACATAAGAAGTCAAAGTGAATAGTATTTAATAGTAGTGGGTTTTGATTATTACAAATGGTAACAGAGCCCATCACTAGACATTGCGAGACGCTGGTTGGAGTAGGGTTAGACCCTCTCCATAATAAGCGCGTTTTAAAATCGTACGATAATACATAACGGGTCAAAGTGGACAAAATTTACTAATGGTAAACTTGAAAATTCATCGACAAATGTCAAGGAGTAAAAATAATATTAAAATTTGGGTTGGAAGCAGTAATTAAAATTAAGTGGTAGAGAAGAGTAGGATGGTGCTCACAACGCATTAATTAAAATTTTCTAATTAAAGCACATGAATATTAATTATCAGTAGATAATAATTAATTGTTTCACCCATTTGTTTTTCACAAAAAACAATTAAAAATTAAAAAAAAAAATCACCCATTATTAATAACTCATCTCTCTTGGGTTTTCTTTTTTTAATCCCACTTTCTATTTAAAATAATTAATATAGTGCAGAAAATAGAAAGACATGAATTAATATAGTGCTGACTGTTATTATTATTTTTAATTAAAGCCTAAATATATTTTTTACTTACTATATATATTTAAATGCTTAAAGCTATAGCCTTCAATACTATAAAAATAACATTTAAAAAAAAAATAGAGAAATTACTTTTTTAAAAATTTTAATTTAATAAATTAAACCCTTAATTTAAGATAGTTTTGTGGGTGTGGTTGTAATAAATGAAATAAAATGATTTTGGAAGTTGATCTAAAAAGGGATAAAAAGAAAAAAGAGGAGGGGAGAGCGCGTGAGGAGGTGAAGAACACGCTCGAAAGAAATAAATACACAGAGTCAGCTGAAGAGTAAAAGAAGAGAGTAAAAACGGGAAAAGGGCATCTGTGTCGTCCTGCTTCTTCATTCACTGTGCTGTTTCTTTGTTTTGGAATTTGATGTTCATCGTCAATCCACCATTTCATTCCCTTTTAATCCATCCCACGATACGATAATACGATACGAATCCAATCCAACAATACCCATAATCCCCCCCCCCCCCCCCCCCC